>NW_027463364.1:0-52425 GCF_050947455.1 Rhinoderma darwinii | reverse complement strand
GGACTTCTCTGCATGTTTCCCAGGCGAGCAATTGGCAGCATGTTCAGAACCATGTTTCTGTGAATAACTCCTGAACCGTAAGTCCTAGACGCTCGATCTTGGCGGCATTCGTCTCAGCGCCTGGCAATTAGTATAGGAGCACTGTGTTTGACTTCTCTGGATGTTTCCCAGGCGAGTTATTGACAAGTAAATCCTAGACGCTCGATCTTGGTTATTTTCGCTTTCGCGGCTGGCAGTAAAAGAACCATGTTTCTGTGAATAACTCCTGAACCGTAAGTCCTAGACGCTCGCTCTTGGCTGCATTCGATTCAGCTCGTGGCAGCCAGTCTAAAAAACACTATCTTGGACTTCTCTGCATGTTTCCCAGGCGAGAAATTGGCAGCATGTTCAGAACCATGTTTCTGTGAATAACTCCTGAACCGTAAGTCCTAGACGCTCGCTCTTGGCTGCATTCGATTCAGCTCGTGGCAGCCAGTCTAAAAAACACTATCTTGGACTTCTCTGCATGTTTCCCAGGCGAGAAATTGGCAGCATGTTCAGAACCATGTTTCTGTGAATAACTCCTGAACCGTAAGTCCTAGACGCTCGCTCTTGGCTGCATTCGATTCAGCTCGTGGCAGCCAGTCTAAAAAACACTATCTTGGACTTCTCTGCATGTTTCCCAGGCGAGCAATTGGCAGCATGTTCAGAACCATGTTTCTGTGAATAACTCCTGAACCGTAAGTCCTAGACGCTCGCTCTTGGCTGCATTCGATTCAGCTCGTGGCAGCCAGTCTAAAAAACACTATCTTGGACTTCTCTGCATGTTTCCCAGGCGAGAAATTGGCAGCATGTTCAGAACCATGTTTCTGTGAATAACTCCTGAACCGTAAGTCCTAGACGCTCGCTCTTGGCTGCATTCGATTCAGCTCGTGGCAGCCAGTCTAAAAAACACTATCTTGGACTTCTCTGCATGTTTCCCAGGCGAGCAATTGGCAGCATGTTCAGAACCATGTTTCTGTGAATAACTCCTGAACCGTAAGTCCTAGACGCTCGCTCTTGGCTGCATTCGATTCAGCTCGTGGCAGCCAGTCTAAAAAACACTATCTTGGACTTCTCTGCATGTTTCCCAGGCGAGCAATTGGCAGCATGTTCAGAACCATGTTTCTGTGAATAACTCCTGAACCGTAAGTCCTAGACGCTCGCTCTTGGCTGCATTCGATTCAGCTCGTGGCAGCCAGTCTAAAAAACACTATCTTGGACTTCTCTGCATGTTTCCCAGGCGAGAAATTGGCAGCATGTTCAGAACCATGTTTCTGTGAATAACTCCTGAACCGTAAGTCCTAGACGCTCGATCTTGGCGGCATTCGTCTCAGCGCCTGGCAATTAGTATAGGAGCACTGTGTTTGACTTCTCTGGATGTTTCCCAGGCGAGTTATTGACAAGTAAATCCTAGACGCTCGATCTTGGTTATTTTCGCTTTCGCGGCTGGCAGTAAAAGAACCATGTTTCTGTGAATAACTCCTGAACCGTAAGTCCTAGACGCTCGCTCTTGGCTGCATTCGATTCAGCTCGTGGCAGCCAGTCTAAAAAACACTATCTTGGACTTCTCTGCATGTTTCCCAGGCGAGAAATTGGCAGCATGTTCAGAACCATGTTTCTGTGAATAACTCCTGAACCGTAAGTCCTAGACGCTCGCTCTTGGCTGCATTCGATTCAGCTCGTGGCAGCCAGTCTAAAAAACACTATCTTGGACTTCTCTGCATGTTTCCCAGGCGAGCAATTGGCAGCATGTTCAGAACCATGTTTCTGTGAATAACTCCTGAACCGTAAGTCCTAGACGCTCGCTCTTGGCTGCATTCGATTCAGCTCGTGGCAGCCAGTCTAAAAAACACTATCTTGGACTTCTCTGCATGTTTCCCAGGCGAGCAATTGGCAGCATGTTCAGAACCATGTTTCTGTGAATAACTCCTGAACCGTAAGTCCTAGACGCTCGCTCTTGGCTGCATTCGATTCAGCTCGTGGCAGCCAGTCTAAAAAACACTATCTTGGACTTCTCTGCATGTTTCCCAGGCGAGAAATTGGCAGCATGTTCAGAACCATGTTTCTGTGAATAACTCCTGAACCGTAAGTCCTAGACGCTCGATCTTGGCGGCATTCGTCTCAGCGCCTGGCAATTAGTATAGGAGCACTGTGTTTGACTTCTCTGGATGTTTCCCAGGCGAGTTATTGACAAGTAAATCCTAGACGCTCGATCTTGGTTATTTTCGCTTTCGCGGCTGGCAGTAAAAGAACCATGTTTCTGTGAATAACTCCTGAACCGTAAGTCCTAGACGCTCGCTCTTGGCTGCATTCGATTCAGCTCGTGGCAGCCAGTCTAAAAAACACTATCTTGGACTTCTCTGCATGTTTCCCAGGCGAGAAATTGGCAGCATGTTCAGAACCATGTTTCTGTGAATAACTCCTGAACCGTAAGTCCTAGACGCTCGCTCTTGGCTGCATTCGATTCAGCTCGTGGCAGCCAGTCTAAAAAACACTATCTTGGACTTCTCTGCATGTTTCCCAGGCGAGCAATTGGCAGCATGTTCAGAACCATGTTTCTGTGAATAACTCCTGAACCGTAAGTCCTAGACGCTCGCTCTTGGCTGCATTCGATTCAGCTCGTGGCAGCCAGTCTAAAAAACACTATCTTGGACTTCTCTGCATGTTTCCCAGGCGAGCAATTGGCAGCATGTTCAGAACCATGTTTCTGTGAATAACTCCTGAACCGTAAGTCCTAGACGCTCGCTCTTGGCTGCATTCGATTCAGCTCGTGGCAGCCAGTCTAAAAAACACTATCTTGGACTTCTCTGCATGTTTCCCAGGCGAGCAATTGGCAGCATGTTCAGAACCATGTTTCTGTGAATAACTCCTGAACCGTAAGTCACAGACGCTCGCTCTTGGCTGCATTCGATTCAGCTCGTGGCAGCCAGTCTAAAAAACACTATCTTGGACTTCTCTGCATGTTCCTAAGGCAAATGTTTCTAAAGCTAATTCTTGAACCGTAAGTCCTAGACGCTCGATCTTGGCGGCATTCGTCTCAGCGCCTGGCAATTAGTATAGGAGCACTGTGTTTGACTTCTCTGGATGTTTCGCAGGCGAGTTATTGACAAGTAAATCCTAGACGCTCGATCTTGGTTATTTTCGCTTTCGCGGCTGGCAGTAAAAGAACCATGTTTCTGTGAATAACTCCTGAACCGTAAGTCCTAGACGCTCGCTCTTGGCTGCATTCGATTCAGCTCGTGGCAGCCAGTCTAAAAAACACTATCTTGGACTTCTCTGCATGTTTCCCAGGCGAGCAATTGGCAGCATGTTCAGAACCATGTTTCTGTGAATAACTCCTGAACCGTAAGTCCTAGACGCTCGCTCTTGGCTGCATTCGATTCAGCTCGTGGCAGCCAGTCTAAAAAACACTATCTTGGACTTCTCTGCATGTTCCTAAGGCAAATGTTTCTAAAGCTAATTCTTGAACCGTAAGTCCTAGACGCTCGATCTTGGCGGCATTCGTCTCAGCGCCTGGCAATTAGTATAGGAGCACTGTGTTTGACTTCTCTGGATGTTTCCCAGGCGAGTTATTGACAAGTAAATCCTAGACGCTCGATCTTGGTTATTTTCGCTTTCGCGGCTGGCAGTAAAAGAACCATGTTTCTGTGAATAACTCCTGAACCGTAAGTCCTAGACGCTCGCTCTTGGCTGCATTCGATTCAGCTCGTGGCAGCCAGTCTAAAAAACACTATCTTGGACTTCTCTGCATGTTTCCCAGGCGAGCAATTGGCAGCATGTTCAGAACCATGTTTCTGTGAATAACTCCTGAACCGTAAGTCCTAGACGCTCGCTCTTGGCTGCATTCGATTCAGCTCGTGGCAGCCAGTCTAAAAAACACTATCTTGGACTTCTCTGCATGTTTCCCAGGCGAGCAATTGGCAGCATGTTCAGAACCATGTTTCTGTGAATAACTCCTGAACCGTAAGTCCTAGACGCTCGCTCTTGGCTGCATTCGATTCAGCTCGTGGCAGCCAGTCTAAAAAACACTATCTTGGACTTCTCTGCATGTTTCCCAGGCGAGCAATTGGCAGCATGTTCAGAACCATGTTTCTGTGAATAACTCCTGAACCGTAAGTCCTAGACGCTCGCTCTTGGCTGCATTCGATTCAGCTCGTGGCAGCCAGTCTAAAAAACACTATCTTGGACTTCTCTGCATGTTCCTAAGGCAAATGTTTCTAAAGCTAATTCTTGAACCGTAAGTCCTAGACGCTCGATCTTGGCGGCATTCGTCTCAGCGCCTGGCAATTAGTATAGGAGCACTGTGTTTGACTTCTCTGGATGTTTCCCAGGCGAGTTATTGACAAGTAAATCCTAGACGCTCGATCTTGGTTATTTTCGCTTTCGCGGCTGGCAGTAAAAGAACCATGTTTCTGTGAATAACTCCTGAACCGTAAGTCCTAGACGCTCGCTCTTGGCTGCATTCGATTCAGCTCGTGGCAGCCAGTCTAAAAAACACTATCTTGGACTTCTCTGCATGTTTCCCAGGCGAGAAATTGGCAGCATGTTCAGAACCATGTTTCTGTGAATAACTCCTGAACCGTAAGTCCTAGACGCTCGCTCTTGGCTGCATTCGATTCAGCTCGTGGCAGCCAGTCTAAAAAACACTATCTTGGACTTCTCTGCATGTTTCCCAGGCGAGAAATTGGCAGCATGTTCAGAACCATGTTTCTGTGAATAACTCCTGAACCGTAAGTCCTAGACGCTCGATCTTGGCGGCATTCGTCTCAGCGCCTGGCAATTAGTATAGGAGCACTGTGTTTGACTTCTCTGGATGTTTCCCAGGCGAGTTATTGACAAGTAAATCCTAGACGCTCGATCTTGGTTATTTTCGCTTTCGCGGCTGGCAGTAAAAGAACCATGTTTCTGTGAATAACTCCTGAACCGTAAGTCCTAGACGCTCGCTCTTGGCTGCATTCGATTCAGCTCGTGGCAGCCAGTCTAAAAAACACTATCTTGGACTTCTCTGCATGTTTCCCAGGCGAGCAATTGGCAGCATGTTCAGAACCATGTTTCTGTGAATAACTCCTGAACCGTAAGTCCTAGACGCTCGCTCTTGGCTGCATTCGATTCAGCTCGTGGCAGCCAGTCTAAAAAACACTATCTTGGACTTCTCTGCATGTTCCTAAGGCAAATGTTTCTAAAGCTAATTCTTGAACCGTAAGTCCTAGACGCTCGATCTTGGCGGCATTCGTCTCAGCGCCTGGCAATTAGTATAGGAGCACTGTGTTTGACTTCTCTGGATGTTTCCCAGGCGAGTTATTGACAAGTAAATCCTAGACGCTCGATCTTGGTTATTTTCGCTTTCGCGGCTGGCAGTAAAAGAACCATGTTTCTGTGAATAACTCCTGAACCGTAAGTCCTAGACGCTCGCTCTTGGCTGCATTCGATTCAGCTCGTGGCAGCCAGTCTAAAAAACACTATCTTGGACTTCTCTGCATGTTTCCCAGGCGAGCAATTGGCAGCATGTTCAGAACCATGTTTCTGTGAATAACTCCTGAACCGTAAATCCTAGACGCTCGCTCTTGGCTGCATTCGATTCAGCTCGTGGCAGCCAGTCTAAAAAACACTATCTTGGACTTCTCTGCATGTTCCTAAGGCAAATGTTTCTAAAGCTAATTCTTGAACCGTAAGTCCTAGACGCTCGATCTTGGCGGCATTCGTCTCAGCGCCTGGCAATTAGTATAGGAGCACTGTGTTTGACTTCTCTGGATGTTTCCCAGGCGAGTTATTGACAAGTAAATCCTAGACGCTCGATCTTGGTTATTTTCGCTTTCGCGGCTGGCAGTAAAAGAACCATGTTTCTGTGAATAACTCCTGAACCGTAAGTCCTAGACGCTCGCTCTTGGCTGCATTCGATTCAGCTCGTGGCAGCCAGTCTAAAAAACACTATCTTGGACTTCTCTGCATGTTTCCCAGGCGAGCAATTGGCAGCATGTTCAGAACCATGTTTCTGTGAATAACTCCTGAACCGTAAGTCCTAGACGCTCGCTCTTGGCTGCATTCGATTCAGCTCGTGGCAGCCAGTCTAAAAAACACTATCTTGGACTTCTCTGCATGTTTCCCAGGCGAGCAATTGGCAGCATGTTCAGAACCATGTTTCTGTGAATAACTCCTGAACCGTAAGTCCTAGACGCTCGCTCTTGGCTGCATTCGATTCAGCTCGTGGCAGCCAGTCTAAAAAACACTATCTTGGACTTCTCTGCATGTTTCCCAGGCGAGCAATTGGCAGCATGTTCAGAACCATGTTTCTGTGAATAACTCCTGAACCGTAAGTCCTAGACGCTCGCTCTTGGCTGCATTCGATTCAGCTCGTGGCAGCCAGTCTAAAAAACACTATCTTGGACTTCTCTGCATGTTCCTAAGGCAAATGTTTCTAAAGCTAATTCTTGAACCGTAAGTCCTAGACGCTCGATCTTGGCGGCATTCGTCTCAGCGCCTGGCAATTAGTATAGGAGCACTGTGTTTGACTTCTCTGGATGTTTCCCAGGCGAGTTATTGACAAGTAAATCCTAGACGCTCGATCTTGGTTATTTTCGCTTTCGCGGCTGGCAGTAAAAGAACCATGTTTCTGTGAATAACTCCTGAACCGTAAGTCCTAGACGCTCGCTCTTGGCTGCATTCGATTCAGCTCGTGGCAGCCAGTCTAAAAAACACTATCTTGGACTTCTCTGCATGTTTCCCAGGCGAGAAATTGGCAGCATGTTCAGAACCATGTTGTGTGAATAACTCCTGAACCGTAAGTCCTAGACGCTCGCTCTTGGCTGCATTCGATTCAGCTCGTGGCAGCCAGTCTAAAAAACACTATCTTGGACTTCTCTGCATGTTTCCCAGGCGAGAAATTGGCAGCATGTTCAGAACCATGTTTCTGTGAATAACTCCTGAACCGTAAGTCCTAGACGCTCGATCTTGGCGGCATTCGTCTCAGCGCCTGGCAATTAGTATAGGAGCACTGTGTTTGACTTCTCTGGATGTTTCCCAGGCGAGTTATTGACAAGTAAATCCTAGACGCTCGATCTTGGTTATTTTCGCTTTCGCGGCTGGCAGTAAAAGAACCATGTTTCTGTGAATAACTCCTGAACCGTAAGTCCTAGACGCTCGCTCTTGGCTGCATTCGATTCAGCTCGTGGCAGCCAGTCTAAAAAACACTATCTTGGACTTCTCTGCATGTTTCCCAGGCGAGAAATTGGCAGCATGTTCAGAACCATGTTTCTGTGAATAACTCCTGAACCGTAAGTCCTAGACGCTCGCTCTTGGCTGCATTCGATTCAGCTCGTGGCAGCCAGTCTAAAAAACACTATCTTGGACTTCTCTGCATGTTTCCCAGGCGAGCAATTGGCAGCATGTTCAGAACCATGTTTCTGTGAATAACTCCTGAACCGTAAGTCCTAGACGCTCGATCTTGGCGGCATTCGTCTCAGCGCCTGGCAATTAGTATAGGAGCACTGTGTTTGACTTCTCTGGATGTTTCCCAGGCGAGTTATTGACAAGTAAATCCTAGACGCTCGATCTTGGTTATTTTCGCTTTCGCGGCTGGCAGTAAAAGAACCATGTTTCTGTGAATAACTCCTGAACCGTAAGTCCTAGACGCTCGCTCTTGGCTGCATTCGATTCAGCTCGTGGCAGCCAGTCTAAAAAACACTATCTTGGACTTCTCTGCATGTTTCCCAGGCGAGAAATTGGCAGCATGTTCAGAACCATGTTTCTGTGAATAACTCCTGAACCGTAAGTCCTAGACGCTCGCTCTTGGCTGCATTCGATTCAGCTCGTGGCAGCCAGTCTAAAAAACACTATCTTGGACTTCTCTGCATGTTTCCCAGGCGAGCAATTGGCAGCATGTTCAGAACCATGTTTCTGTGAATAACTCCTGAACCGTAAGTCCTAGACGCTCGCTCTTGGCTGCATTCGATTCAGCTCGTGGCAGCCAGTCTAAAAAACACTATCTTGGACTTCTCTGCATGTTTCCCAGGCGAGCAATTGGCAGCATGTTCAGAACCATGTTTCTGTGAATAACTCCTGAACCGTAAGTCCTAGACGCTCGCTCTTGGCTGCATTCGATTCAGCTCGTGGCAGCCAGTCTAAAAAACACTATCTTGGACTTCTCTGCATGTTTCCCAGGCGAGAAATTGGCAGCATGTTCAGAACCATGTTTCTGTGAATAACTCCTGAACCGTAAGTCCTAGACGCTCGATCTTGGCGGCATTCGTCTCAGCGCCTGGCAATTAGTATAGGAGCACTGTGTTTGACTTCTCTGGATGTTTCCCAGGCGAGTTATTGACAAGTAAATCCTAGACGCTCGATCTTGGTTATTTTCGCTTTCGCGGCTGGCAGTAAAAGAACCATGTTTCTGTGAATAACTCCTGAACCGTAAGTCCTAGACGCTCGCTCTTGGCTGCATTCGATTCAGCTCGTGGCAGCCAGTCTAAAAAACACTATCTTGGACTTCTCTGCATGTTTCCCAGGCGAGAAATTGGCAGCATGTTCAGAACCATGTTTCTGTGAATAACTCCTGAACCGTAAGTCCTAGACGCTCGCTCTTGGCTGCATTCGATTCAGCTCGTGGCAGCCAGTCTAAAAAACACTATCTTGGACTTCTCTGCATGTTTCCCAGGCGAGCAATTGGCAGCATGTTCAGAACCATGTTTCTGTGAATAACTCCTGAACCGTAAGTCCTAGACGCTCGCTCTTGGCTGCATTCGATTCAGCTCGTGGCAGCCAGTCTAAAAAACACTATCTTGGACTTCTCTGCATGTTTCCCAGGCGAGCAATTGGCAGCATGTTCAGAACCATGTTTCTGTGAATAACTCCTGAACCGTAAGTCCTAGACGCTCGCTCTTGGCTGCATTCGATTCAGCTCGTGGCAGCCAGTCTAAAAAACACTATCTTGGACTTCTCTGCATGTTTCCCAGGCGAGCAATTGGCAGCATGTTCAGAACCATGTTTCTGTGAATAACTCCTGAACCGTAAGTCACAGACGCTCGCTCTTGGCTGCATTCGATTCAGCTCGTGGCAGCCAGTCTAAAAAACACTATCTTGGACTTCTCTGCATGTTCCTAAGGCAAATGTTTCTAAAGCTAATTCTTGAACCGTAAGTCCTAGACGCTCGATCTTGGCGGCATTCGTCTCAGCGCCTGGCAATTAGTATAGGAGCACTGTGTTTGACTTCTCTGGATGTTTCGCAGGCGAGTTATTGACAAGTAAATCCTAGACGCTCGATCTTGGTTATTTTCGCTTTCGCGGCTGGCAGTAAAAGAACCATGTTTCTGTGAATAACTCCTGAACCGTAAGTCCTAGACGCTCGCTCTTGGCTGCATTCGATTCAGCTCGTGGCAGCCAGTCTAAAAAACACTATCTTGGACTTCTCTGCATGTTTCCCAGGCGAGCAATTGGCAGCATGTTCAGAACCATGTTTCTGTGAATAACTCCTGAACCGTAAGTCCTAGACGCTCGCTCTTGGCTGCATTCGATTCAGCTCGTGGCAGCCAGTCTAAAAAACACTATCTTGGACTTCTCTGCATGTTCCTAAGGCAAATGTTTCTAAAGCTAATTCTTGAACCGTAAGTCCTAGACGCTCGATCTTGGCGGCATTCGTCTCAGCGCCTGGCAATTAGTATAGGAGCACTGTGTTTGACTTCTCTGGATGTTTCCCAGGCGAGTTATTGACAAGTAAATCCTAGACGCTCGATCTTGGTTATTTTCGCTTTCGCGGCTGGCAGTAAAAGAACCATGTTTCTGTGAATAACTCCTGAACCGTAAGTCCTAGACGCTCGCTCTTGGCTGCATTCGATTCAGCTCGTGGCAGCCAGTCTAAAAAACACTATCTTGGACTTCTCTGCATGTTTCCCAGGCGAGCAATTGGCAGCATGTTCAGAACCATGTTTCTGTGAATAACTCCTGAACCGTAAGTCCTAGACGCTCGCTCTTGGCTGCATTCGATTCAGCTCGTGGCAGCCAGTCTAAAAAACACTATCTTGGACTTCTCTGCATGTTTCCCAGGCGAGCAATTGGCAGCATGTTCAGAACCATGTTTCTGTGAATAACTCCTGAACCGTAAGTCCTAGACGCTCGCTCTTGGCTGCATTCGATTCAGCTCGTGGCAGCCAGTCTAAAAAACACTATCTTGGACTTCTCTGCATGTTTCCCAGGCGAGCAATTGGCAGCATGTTCAGAACCATGTTTCTGTGAATAACTCCTGAACCGTAAGTCCTAGACGCTCGCTCTTGGCTGCATTCGATTCAGCTCGTGGCAGCCAGTCTAAAAAACACTATCTTGGACTTCTCTGCATGTTCCTAAGGCAAATGTTTCTAAAGCTAATTCTTGAACCGTAAGTCCTAGACGCTCGATCTTGGCGGCATTCGTCTCAGCGCCTGGCAATTAGTATAGGAGCACTGTGTTTGACTTCTCTGGATGTTTCCCAGGCGAGTTATTGACAAGTAAATCCTAGACGCTCGATCTTGGTTATTTTCGCTTTCGCGGCTGGCAGTAAAAGAACCATGTTTCTGTGAATAACTCCTGAACCGTAAGTCCTAGACGCTCGCTCTTGGCTGCATTCGATTCAGCTCGTGGCAGCCAGTCTAAAAAACACTATCTTGGACTTCTCTGCATGTTTCCCAGGCGAGAAATTGGCAGCATGTTCAGAACCATGTTTCTGTGAATAACTCCTGAACCGTAAGTCCTAGACGCTCGCTCTTGGCTGCATTCGATTCAGCTCGTGGCAGCCAGTCTAAAAAACACTATCTTGGACTTCTCTGCATGTTTCCCAGGCGAGAAATTGGCAGCATGTTCAGAACCATGTTTCTGTGAATAACTCCTGAACCGTAAGTCCTAGACGCTCGATCTTGGCGGCATTCGTCTCAGCGCCTGGCAATTAGTATAGGAGCACTGTGTTTGACTTCTCTGGATGTTTCCCAGGCGAGTTATTGACAAGTAAATCCTAGACGCTCGATCTTGGTTATTTTCGCTTTCGCGGCTGGCAGTAAAAGAACCATGTTTCTGTGAATAACTCCTGAACCGTAAGTCCTAGACGCTCGCTCTTGGCTGCATTCGATTCAGCTCGTGGCAGCCAGTCTAAAAAACACTATCTTGGACTTCTCTGCATGTTTCCCAGGCGAGCAATTGGCAGCATGTTCAGAACCATGTTTCTGTGAATAACTCCTGAACCGTAAGTCCTAGACGCTCGCTCTTGGCTGCATTCGATTCAGCTCGTGGCAGCCAGTCTAAAAAACACTATCTTGGACTTCTCTGCATGTTCCTAAGGCAAATGTTTCTAAAGCTAATTCTTGAACCGTAAGTCCTAGACGCTCGATCTTGGCGGCATTCGTCTCAGCGCCTGGCAATTAGTATAGGAGCACTGTGTTTGACTTCTCTGGATGTTTCCCAGGCGAGTTATTGACAAGTAAATCCTAGACGCTCGATCTTGGTTATTTTCGCTTTCGCGGCTGGCAGTAAAAGAACCATGTTTCTGTGAATAACTCCTGAACCGTAAGTCCTAGACGCTCGCTCTTGGCTGCATTCGATTCAGCTCGTGGCAGCCAGTCTAAAAAACACTATCTTGGACTTCTCTGCATGTTTCCCAGGCGAGCAATTGGCAGCATGTTCAGAACCATGTTTCTGTGAATAACTCCTGAACCGTAAATCCTAGACGCTCGCTCTTGGCTGCATTCGATTCAGCTCGTGGCAGCCAGTCTAAAAAACACTATCTTGGACTTCTCTGCATGTTCCTAAGGCAAATGTTTCTAAAGCTAATTCTTGAACCGTAAGTCCTAGACGCTCGATCTTGGCGGCATTCGTCTCAGCGCCTGGCAATTAGTATAGGAGCACTGTGTTTGACTTCTCTGGATGTTTCCCAGGCGAGTTATTGACAAGTAAATCCTAGACGCTCGATCTTGGTTATTTTCGCTTTCGCGGCTGGCAGTAAAAGAACCATGTTTCTGTGAATAACTCCTGAACCGTAAGTCCTAGACGCTCGCTCTTGGCTGCATTCGATTCAGCTCGTGGCAGCCAGTCTAAAAAACACTATCTTGGACTTCTCTGCATGTTTCCCAGGCGAGCAATTGGCAGCATGTTCAGAACCATGTTTCTGTGAATAACTCCTGAACCGTAAGTCCTAGACGCTCGCTCTTGGCTGCATTCGATTCAGCTCGTGGCAGCCAGTCTAAAAAACACTATCTTGGACTTCTCTGCATGTTTCCCAGGCGAGCAATTGGCAGCATGTTCAGAACCATGTTTCT
The DNA here is from genome assembly GCF_050947455.1 of Rhinoderma darwinii. Classification (NCBI taxonomy): domain Eukaryota; kingdom Metazoa; phylum Chordata; class Amphibia; order Anura; family Rhinodermatidae; genus Rhinoderma; species Rhinoderma darwinii. Next base: position 40,135 of record NW_027463364.1, on the reverse strand, counting down.
GTGAATAACTCCTGAACCGTAAGTCCTAGACGCTCGCTCTTGGCTGCATTCGATTCAGCTCGTGGCAGCCAGTCTAAAAAACACTATCTTGGACTTCTCTGCATGTTTCCCAGGCGAGCAATTGGCAGCATGTTCAGAACCATGTTTCTGTGAATAACTCCTGAACCGTAAGTCCTAGACGCTCGCTCTTGGCTGCATTCGATTCAGCTCGTGGCAGCCAGTCTAAAAAACACTATCTTGGACTTCTCTGCATGTTCCTAAGGCAAATGTTTCTAAAGCTAATTCTTGAACCGTAAGTCCTAGACGCTCGATCTTGGCGGCATTCGTCTCAGCGCCTGGCAATTAGTATAGGAGCACTGTGTTTGACTTCTCTGGATGTTTCCCAGGCGAGTTATTGACAAGTAAATCCTAGACGCTCGATCTTGGTTATTTTCGCTTTCGCGGCTGGCAGTAAAAGAACCATGTTTCTGTGAATAACTCCTGAACCGTAAGTCCTAGACGCTCGCTCTTGGCTGCATTCGATTCAGCTCGTGGCAGCCAGTCTAAAAAACACTATCTTGGACTTCTCTGCATGTTTCCCAGGCGAGAAATTGGCAGCATGTTCAGAACCATGTTGTGTGAATAACTCCTGAACCGTAAGTCCTAGACGCTCGCTCTTGGCTGCATTCGATTCAGCTCGTGGCAGCCAGTCTAAAAAACACTATCTTGGACTTCTCTGCATGTTTCCCAGGCGAGAAATTGGCAGCATGTTCAGAACCATGTTTCTGTGAATAACTCCTGAACCGTAAGTCCTAGACGCTCGATCTTGGCGGCATTCGTCTCAGCGCCTGGCAATTAGTATAGGAGCACTGTGTTTGACTTCTCTGGATGTTTCCCAGGCGAGTTATTGACAAGTAAATCCTAGACGCTCGATCTTGGTTATTTTCGCTTTCGCGGCTGGCAGTAAAAGAACCATGTTTCTGTGAATAACTCCTGAACCGTAAGTCCTAGACGCTCGCTCTTGGCTGCATTCGATTCAGCTCGTGGCAGCCAGTCTAAAAAACACTATCTTGGACTTCTCTGCATGTTTCCCAGGCGAGAAATTGGCAGCATGTTCAGAACCATGTTTCTGTGAATAACTCCTGAACCGTAAGTCCTAGACGCTCGCTCTTGGCTGCATTCGATTCAGCTCGTGGCAGCCAGTCTAAAAAACACTATCTTGGACTTCTCTGCATGTTTCCCAGGCGAGCAATTGGCAGCATGTTCAGAACCATGTTTCTGTGAATAACTCCTGAACCGTAAGTCCTAGACGCTCGATCTTGGCGGCATTCGTCTCAGCGCCTGGCAATTAGTATAGGAGCACTGTGTTTGACTTCTCTGGATGTTTCCCAGGCGAGTTATTGACAAGTAAATCCTAGACGCTCGATCTTGGTTATTTTCGCTTTCGCGGCTGGCAGTAAAAGAACCATGTTTCTGTGAATAACTCCTGAACCGTAAGTCCTAGACGCTCGCTCTTGGCTGCATTCGATTCAGCTCGTGGCAGCCAGTCTAAAAAACACTATCTTGGACTTCTCTGCATGTTTCCCAGGCGAGAAATTGGCAGCATGTTCAGAACCATGTTTCTGTGAATAACTCCTGAACCGTAAGTCCTAGACGCTCGCTCTTGGCTGCATTCGATTCAGCTCGTGGCAGCCAGTCTAAAAAACACTATCTTGGACTTCTCTGCATGTTTCCCAGGCGAGCAATTGGCAGCATGTTCAGAACCATGTTTCTGTGAATAACTCCTGAACCGTAAGTCCTAGACGCTCGCTCTTGGCTGCATTCGATTCAGCTCGTGGCAGCCAGTCTAAAAAACACTATCTTGGACTTCTCTGCATGTTTCCCAGGCGAGCAATTGGCAGCATGTTCAGAACCATGTTTCTGTGAATAACTCCTGAACCGTAAGTCCTAGACGCTCGCTCTTGGCTGCATTCGATTCAGCTCGTGGCAGCCAGTCTAAAAAACACTATCTTGGACTTCTCTGCATGTTTCCCAGGCGAGAAATTGGCAGCATGTTCAGAACCATGTTTCTGTGAATAACTCCTGAACCGTAAGTCCTAGACGCTCGCTCTTGGCTGCATTCGATTCAGCTCGTGGCAGCCAGTCTAAAAAACACTATCTTGGACTTCTCTGCATGTTTCCCAGGCGAGAAATTGGCAGCATGTTCAGAACCATGTTTCTGTGAATAACTCCTGAACCGTAAGTCCTAGACGCTCGATCTTGGCGGCATTCGTCTCAGCGCCTGGCAATTAGTATAGGAGCACTGTGTTTGACTTCTCTGGATGTTTCCCAGGCGAGTTATTGACAAGTAAATCCTAGACGCTCGATCTTGGTTATTTTCGCTTTCGCGGCTGGCAGTAAAAGAACCATGTTTCTGTGAATAACTCCTGAACCGTAAGTCCTAGACGCTCGCTCTTGGCTGCATTCGATTCAGCTCGTGGCAGCCAGTCTAAAAAACACTATCTTGGACTTCTCTGCATGTTTCCCAGGCGAGAAATTGGCAGCATGTTCAGAACCATGTTTCTGTGAATAACTCCTGAACCGTAAGTCCTAGACGCTCGCTCTTGGCTGCATTCGATTCAGCTCGTGGCAGCCAGTCTAAAAAACACTATCTTGGACTTCTCTGCATGTTTCCCAGGCGAGCAATTGGCAGCATGTTCAGAACCATGTTTCTGTGAATAACTCCTGAACCGTAAGTCCTAGACGCTCGCTCTTGGCTGCATTCGATTCAGCTCGTGGCAGCCAGTCTAAAAAACACTATCTTGGACTTCTCTGCATGTTTCCCAGGCGAGCAATTGGCAGCATGTTCAGAACCATGTTTCTGTGAATAACTCCTGAACCGTAAGTCCTAGACGCTCGCTCTTGGCTGCATTCGATTCAGCTCGTGGCAGCCAGTCTAAAAAACACTATCTTGGACTTCTCTGCATGTTTCCCAGGCGAGAAATTGGCAGCATGTTCAGAACCATGTTTCTGTGAATAACTCCTGAACCGTAAGTCCTAGACGCTCGCTCTTGGCTGCATTCGATTCAGCTCGTGGCAGCCAGTCTAAAAAACACTATCTTGGACTTCTCTGCATGTTTCCCAGGCGAGAAATTGGCAGCATGTTCAGAACCATGTTTCTGTGAATAACTCCTGAACCGTAAGTCCTAGACGCTCGATCTTGGCGGCATTCGTCTCAGCGCCTGGCAATTAGTATAGGAGCACTGTGTTTGACTTCTCTGGATGTTTCCCAGGCGAGTTATTGACAAGTAAATCCTAGACGCTCGATCTTGGTTATTTTCGCTTTCGCGGCTGGCAGTAAAAGAACCATGTTTCTGTGAATAACTCCTGAACCGTAAGTCCTAGACGCTCGCTCTCGGCTGCATTCGATTCAGCTCGTGGCAGCCAGTCTAAAAAACACTATCTTGGACTTCTCTGCATGTTTCCCAGGCGAGAAATTGGCAGCATGTTCAGAACCATGTTTCTGTGAATAACTCCTGAACCGTAAGTCCTAGACGCTCGCTCTTGGCTGCATTCGATTCAGCTCGTGGCAGCCAGTCTAAAAAACACTATCTTGGACTTCTCTGCATGTTTCCCAGGCGAGCAATTGGCAGCATGTTCAGAACCATGTTTCTGTGAATAACTCCTGAACCGTAAGTCCTAGACGCTCGATCTTGGCGGCATTCGTCTCAGCGCCTGGCAATTAGTATAGGAGCACTGTGTTTGACTTCTCTGGATGTTTCCCAGGCGAGTTATTGACAAGTAAATCCTAGACGCTCGATCTTGGTTATTTTCGCTTTCGCGGCTGGCAGTAAAAGAACCATGTTTCTGTGAATAACTCCTGAACCGTAAGTCCTAGACGCTCGCTCTTGGCTGCATTCGATTCAGCTCGTGGCAGCCAGTCTAAAAAACACTATCTTGGACTTCTCTGCATGTTTCCCAGGCGAGAAATTGGCAGCATGTTCAGAACCATGTTTCTGTGAATAACTCCTGAACCGTAAGTCCTAGACGCTCGCTCTTGGCTGCATTCGATTCAGCTCGTGGCAGCCAGTCTAAAAAACACTATCTTGGACTTCTCTGCATGTTTCCCAGGCGAGAAATTGGCAGCATGTTCAGAACCATGTTTCTGTGAATAACTCCTGAACCGTAAGTCCTAGACGCTCGATCTTGGCGGCATTCGTCTCAGCGCCTGGCAATTAGTATAGGAGCACTGTGTTTGACTTCTCTGGATGTTTCCCAGGCGAGTTATTGACAAATAAATCCTAGACGCTCGATCTTGGTTATTTTCGCTTTCGCGGCTGGCAGTAAAAGAACCATGTTTCTGTGAATAACTCCTGAACCGTAAGTCCTAGACGCTCGCTCTTGGCTGCATTCGATTCAGCTCGTGGCAGCCAGTCTAAAAAACACTATCTTGGACTTCTCTGCATGTTTCCCAGGCGAGAAATTGGCAGCATGTTCAGAACCATGTTTCTGTGAATAACTCCTGAACCGTAAGTCCTAGACGCTCGCTCTTGGCTGCATTCGATTCAGCTCGTGGCAGCCAGTCTAAAAAACACTATCTTGGACTTCTCTGCATGTTTCCCAGGCGAGCAATTGGCAGCATGTTCAGAACCATGTTTCTGTGAATAACTCCTGAACCGTAAGTCCTAGACGCTCGATCTTGGCGGCATTCGTCTCAGCGCCTGGCAATTAGTATAGGAGCACTGTGTTTGACTTCTCTGGATGTTTCCCAGGCGAGTTATTGACAAGTAAATCCTAGACGCTCGATCTTGGTTATTTTCGCTTTCGCGGCTGGCAGTAAAAGAACCATGTTTCTGTGAATAACTCCTGAACCGTAAGTCCTAGACGCTCGCTCTTGGCTGCATTCGATTCAGCTCGTGGCAGCCAGTCTAAAAAACACTATCTTGGACTTCTCTGCATGTTTCCCAGGCGAGAAATTGGCAGCATGTTCAGAACCATGTTTCTGTGAATAACTCCTGAACCGTAAGTCCTAGACGCTCGCTCTTGGCTGCATTCGATTCAGCTCGTGGCAGCCAGTCTAAAAAACACTATCTTGGACTTCTCTGCATGTTTCCCAGGCGAGCAATTGGCAGCATGTTCAGAACCATGTTTCTGTGAATAACTCCTGAACCGTAAGTCCTAGACGCTCGCTCTTGGCTGCATTCGATTCAGCTCGTGGCAGCCAGTCTAAAAAACACTATCTTGGACTTCTCTGCATGTTTCCCAGGCGAGAAATTGGCAGCATGTTCAGAACCATGTTTCTGTGAATAACTCCTGAACCGTAAGTCCTAGACGCTCGCTCTTGGCTGCATTCGATTCAGCTCGTGGCAGCCAGTCTAAAAAACACTATCTTGGACTTCTCTGCATGTTTCCCAGGCGAGCAATTGGCAGCATGTTCAGAACCATGTTTCTGTGAATAACTCCTGAACCGTAAGTCCTAGACGCTCGCTCTTGGCTGCATTCGATTCAGCTCGTGGCAGCCAGTCTAAAAAACACTATCTTGGACTTCTCTGCATGTTTCCCAGGCGAGAAATTGGCAGCATGTTCAGAACCATGTTTCTGTGAATAACTCCTGAACCGTAAGTCCTAGACGCTCGATCTTGGCGGCATTCGTCTCAGCGCCTGGCAATTAGTATAGGAGCACTGTGTTTGACTTCTCTGGATGTTTCCCAGGCGAGTTATTGACAAGTAAATCCTAGACGCTCGATCTTGGTTATTTTCGCTTTCGCGGCTGGCAGTAAAAGAACCATGTTTCTGTGAATAACTCCTGAACCGTAAGTCCTAGACGCTCGCTCTTGGCTGCATTCGATTCAGCTCGTGGCAGCCAGTCTAAAAAACACTATCTTGGACTTCTCTGCATGTTTCCCAGGCGAGAAATTGGCAGCATGTTCAGAACCATGTTTCTGTGAATAACTCCTGAACCGTAAGTCCTAGACGCTCGATCTTGGCGGCATTCGTCTCAGCGCCTGGCAATTAGTATAGGAGCACTGTGTTTGACTTCTCTGGATGTTTCCCAGGCGAGTTATTGACAAGTAAATCCTAGACGCTCGATCTTGGTTATTTTCGCTTTCGCGGCTGGCAGTAAAAGAACCATGTTTCTGTGAATAACTCCTGAACCGTAAGTCCTAGACGCTCGCTCTTGGCTGCATTCGATTCAGCTCGTGGCAGCCAGTCTAAAAAACACTATCTTGGACTTCTCTGCATGTTTCCCAGGCGAGCAATTGGCAGCATGTTCAGAACCATGTTTCTGTGAATAACTCCTGAACCGTAAGTCCTAGACGCTCGCTCTTGGCTGCATTCGATTCAGCTCGTGGCAGCCAGTCTAAAAAACACTATCTTGGACTTCTCTGCATGTTTCCCAGGCGAGCAATTGGCAGCATGTTCAGAACCATGTTTCTGTGAATAACTCCTGAACCGTAAGTCACAGACGCTCGCTCTTGGCTGCATTCGATTCAGCTCGTGGCAGCCAGTCTAAAAAACACTATCTTGGACTTCTCTGCATGTTCCTAAGGCAAATGTTTCTAAAGCTAATTCTTGAACCGTAAGTCCTAGACGCTCGATCTTGGCGGCATTCGTCTCAGCGCCTGGCAATTAGTATAGGAGCACTGTGTTTGACTTCTCTGGATGTTTCCCAGGCGAGTTATTGACAAGTAAATCCTAGACGCTCGATCTTGGTTATTTTCGCTTTCGCGGCTGGCAGTAAAAGAACCATGTTTCTGTGAATAACTCCTGAACCGTAAGTCCTAGACGCTCGCTCTTGGCTGCATTCGATTCAGCTCGTGGCAGCCAGTCTAAAAAACACTATCTTGGACTTCTCTGCATGTTTCCCAGGCGAGCAATTGGCAGCATGTTCAGAACCATGTTTCTGTGAATAACTCCTGAACCGTAAGTCCTAGACGCTCGCTCTTGGCTGCATTCGATTCAGCTCGTGGCAGCCAGTCTAAAAAACACTATCTTGGACTTCTCTGCATGTTCCTAAGGCAAATGTTTCTAAAGCTAATTCTTGAACCGTAAGTCCTAGACGCTCGATCTTGGCGGCATTCGTCTCAGCGCCTGGCAATTAGTATAGGAGCACTGTGTTTGACTTCTCTGGATGTTTCCCAGGCGAGTTATTGACAAGTAAATCCTAGACGCTCGATCTTGGTTATTTTCGCTTTCGCGGCTGGCAGTAAAAGAACCATGTTTCTGTGAATAACTCCTGAACCGTAAGTCCTAGACGCTCGCTCTTGGCTGCATTCGATTCAGCTCGTGGCAGCCAGTCTAAAAAACACTATCTTGGACTTCTCTGCATGTTTCCCAGGCGAGAAATTGGCAGCATGTTCAGAACCATGTTTCTGTGAATAACTCCTGAACCGTAAGTCCTAGACGCTCGCTCTTGGCTGCATTCGATTCAGCTCGTGGCAGCCAGTCTAAAAAACACTATCTTGGACTTCTCTGCATGTTTCCCAGGCGAGCAATTGGCAGCATGTTCAGAACCATGTTTCTGTGAATAACTCCTGAACCGTAAGTCCTAGACGCTCGCTCTTGGCTGCATTCGATTCAGCTCGTGGCAGCCAGTCTAAAAAACACTATCTTGGACTTCTCTGCATGTTTCCCAGGCGAGAAATTGGCAGCATGTTCAGAACCATGTTTCTGTGAATAACTCCTGAACCGTAAGTCCTAGACGCTCGCTCTTGGCTGCATTCGATTCAGCTCGTGGCAGCCAGTCTAAAAAACACTATCTTGGACTTCTCTGCATGTTTCCCAGGCGAGAAATTGGCAGCATGTTCAGAACCATGTTTCTGTGAATAACTCCTGAACCGTAAGTCCTAGACGCTCGCTCTTGGCTGCATTCGATTCAGCTCGTGGCAGCCAGTCTAAAAAACACTATCTTGGACTTCTCTGCATGTTTCCCAGGCGAGCAATTGGCAGCATGTTCAGAACCATGTTTCTGTGAATAACTCCTGAACCGTAAGTCCTAGACGCTCGCTCTTGGCTGCATTCGATTCAGCTCGTGGCAGCCAGTCTAAAAAACACTATCTTGGACTTCTCTGCATGTTTCCCAGGCGAGAAATTGGCAGCATGTTCAGAACCATGTTTCTGTGAATAACTCCTGAACCGTAAGTCCTAGACGCTCGCTCTTGGCTGCATTCGATTCAGCTCGTGGCAGCCAGTCTAAAAAACACTATCTTGGACTTCTCTGCATGTTTCCCAGGCGAGAAATTGGCAGCATGTTCAGAACCATGTTTCTGTGAATAACTCCTGAACCGTAAGTCCTAGACGCTCGATCTTGGCGGCATTCGTCTCAGCGCCTGGCAATTAGTATAGGAGCACTGTGTTTGACTTCTCTGGATGTTTCCCAGGCGAGTTATTGACAAGTAAATCCTAGACGCTCGATCTTGGTTATTTTCGCTTTCGCGGCTGGCAGTAAAAGAACCATGTTTCTGTGAATAACTCCTGAACCGTAAGTCCTAGACGCTCGCTCTTGGCTGCATTCGATTCAGCTCGTGGCAGCCAGTCTAAAAAACACTATCTTGGACTTCTCTGCATGTTTCCCAGGCGAGAAATTGGCAGCATGTTCAGAACCATGTTTCTGTGAATAACTCCTGAACCGTAAGTCCTAGACGCTCGCTCTTGGCTGCATTCGATTCAGCTCGTGGCAGCCAGTCTAAAAAACACTATCTTGGACTTCTCTGCATGTTTCCCAGGCGAGCAATTGGCAGCATGTTCAGAACCATGTTTCTGTGAATAACTCCTGAACCGTAAGTCCTAGACGCTCGATCTTGGCGGCATTCGTCTCAGCGCCTGGCAATTAGTATAGGAGCACTGTGTTTGACTTCTCTGGATGTTTCCCAGGCGAGTTATTGACAAGTAAATCCTAGACGCTCGATCTTGGTTATTTTCGCTTTCGCGGCTGGCAGTAAAAGAACCATGTTTCTGTGAATAACTCCTGAACCGTAAGTCCTAGACGCTCGCTCTTGGCTGCATTCGATTCAGCTCGTGGCAGCCAGTCTAAAAAACACTATCTTGGACTTCTCTGCATGTTTCCCAGGCGAGAAATTGGCAGCATGTTCAGAACCATGTTTCTGTGAATAACTCCTGAACCGTAAGTCCTAGACGCTCGCTCTTGGCTGCATTCGATTCAGCTCGTGGCAGCCAGTCTAAAAAACACTATCTTGGACTTCTCTGCATGTTTCCCAGGCGAGAAATTGGCAGCATGTTCAGAACCATGTTTCTGTGAATAACTCCTGAACCGTAAGTCCTAGACGCTCGATCTTGGCGGCATTCGTCTCAGCGCCTGGCAATTAGTATAGGAGCACTGTGTTTGACTTCTCTGGATGTTTCCCAGGCGAGTTATTGACAAGTAAATCCTAGACGCTCGATCTTGGTTATTTTCGCTTTCGCGGCTGGCAGTAAAAGAACCATGTTTCTGTGAATAACTCCTGAACCGTAAGTCCTAGACGCTCGCTCTTGGCTGCATTCGATTCAGCTCGTGGCAGCCAGTCTAAAAAACACTATCTTGGACTTCTCTGCATGTTTCCCAGGCGAGAAATTGGCAGCATGTTCAGAACCATGTTTCTGTGAATAACTCCTGAACCGTAAGTCCTAGACGCTCGCTCTTGGCTGCATTCGATTCAGCTCGTGGCAGCCAGTCTAAAAAACACTATCTTGGACTTCTCTGCATGTTTCCCAGGCGAGCAATTGGCAGCATGTTCAGAACCATGTTTCTGTGAATAACTCCTGAACCGTAAGTCCTAGACGCTCGCTCTTGGCTGCATTCGATTCAGCTCGTGGCAGCCAGTCTAAAAAACACTATCTTGGACTTCTCTGCATGTTTCCCAGGCGAGAAATTGGCAGCATGTTCAGAACCATGTTTCTGTGAATAACTCCTGAACCGTAAGTCCTAGACGCTCGCTCTTGGCTGCATTCGATTCAGCTCGTGGCAGCCAGTCTAAAAAACACTATCTTGGACTTCTCTGCATGTTTCCCAGGCGAGCAATTGGCAGCATGTTCAGAACCATGTTTCTGTGAATAACTCCTGAACCGTAAGTCCTAGACGCTCGCTCTTGGCTGCATTCGATTCAGCTCGTGGCAGCCAGTCTAAAAAACACTATCTTGGACTTCTCTGCATGTTTCCCAGGCGAGAAATTGGCAGCATGTTCAGAACCATGTTTCTGTGAATAACTCCTGAACCGTAAGTCCTAGACGCTCGATCTTGGCGGCATTCGTCTCAGCGCCTGGCAATTAGTATAGGAGCACTGTGTTTGACTTCTCTGGATGTTTCCCAGGCGAGTTATTGACAAGTAAATCCTAGACGCTCGATCTTGGTTATTTTCGCTTTCGCGGCTGGCAGTAAAAGAACCATGTTTCTGTGAATAACTCCTGAACCGTAAGTCCTAGACGCTCGCTCTTGGCTGCATTCGATTCAGCTCGTGGCAGCCAGTCTAAAAAACACTATCTTGGACTTCTCTGCATGTTTCCCAGGCGAGAAATTGGCAGCATGTTCAGAACCATGTTTCTGTGAATAACTCCTGAACCGTAAGTCCTAGACGCTCGATCTTGGCGGCATTCGTCTCAGCGCCTGGCAATTAGTATAGGAGCACTGTGTTTGACTTCTCTGGATGTTTCCCAGGCGAGTTATTGACAAGTAAATCCTAGACGCTCGATCTTGGTTATTTTCGCTTTCGCGGCTGGCAGTAAAAGAACCATGTTTCTGTGAATAACTCCTGAACCGTAAGTCCTAGACGCTCGCTCTTGGCTGCATTCGATTCAGCTCGTGGCAGCCAGTCTAAAAAACACTATCTTGGACTTCTCTGCATGTTTCCCAGGCGAGCAATTGGCAGCATGTTCAGAACCATGTTTCTGTGAATAACTCCTGAACCGTAAGTCCTAGACGCTCGCTCTTGGCTGCATTCGATTCAGCTCGTGGCAGCCAGTCTAAAAAACACTATCTTGGACTTCTCTGCATGTTTCCCAGGCGAGAAATTGGCAGCATGTTCAGAACCATGTTTCTGTGAATAACTCCTGAACCGTAAGTCCTAGACGCTCGATCTTGGCGGCATTCGTCTCAGCGCCTGGCAATTAGTATAGGAGCACTGTGTTTGACTTCTCTGGATGTTTCCCAGGCGAGTTATTGACAAGTAAATCCTAGACGCTCGATCTTGGTTATTTTCGCTTTCGCGGCTGGCAGTAAAAGAACCATGTTTCTGTGAATAACTCCTGAACCGTAAGTCCTAGACGCTCGCTCTTGGCTGCATTCGATTCAGCTCGTGGCAGCCAGTCTAAAAAACACTATCTTGGACTTCTCTGCATGTTTCCCAGGCGAGAAATTGGCAGCATGTTCAGAACCATGTTTCTGTGAATAACTCCTGAACCGTAAGTCCTAGACGCTCGATCTTGGCGGCATTCGTCTCAGCGCCTGGCAATTAGTATAGGAGCACTGTGTTTGACTTCTCTGGATGTTTCCCAGGCGAGTTATTGACAAGTAAATCCTAGACGCTCGATCTTGGTTATTTTCGCTTTCGCGGCTGGCAGTAAAAGAACCATGTTTCTGTGAATAACTCCTGAACCGTAAGTCCTAGACGCTCGCTCTTGGCTGCATTCGATTCAGCTCGTGGCAGCCAGTCTAAAAAACACTATCTTGGACTTCTCTGCATGTTTCCCAGGCGAGAAATTGGCAGCATGTTCAGAACCAAGTTTCTGTGAATAACTCCTGAACCGTAAGTCCTAGACGCTCGATCTTGGCGGCATTCGTCTCAGCGCCTGGCAATTAGTATAGGAGCACTGTGTTTGACTTCTCTGGATGTTTCCCAGGCGAGTTATTGACAAGTAAATCCTAGACGCTCGATCTTGGTTATTTTCGCTTTCGCGGCTGGCAGTAAAAGAACCATGTTTCTGTGAATAACTCCTGAACCGTAAGTCCTAGACGCTCGCTCTTGGCTGCATTCGATTCAGCTCGTGGCAGCCAGTCTAAAAAACACTATCTTGGACTTCTCTGCATGTTTCCCAGGCGAGAAATTGGCAGCATGTTCAGAACCATGTTTCTGTGAATAACTCCTGAACCGTAAGTCCTAGACGCTCGCTCTTGGCTGCATTCGATTCAGCTCGTGGCAGCCAGTCTAAAAAACACTATCTTGGACTTCTCTGCATGTTTCCCAGGCGAGAAATTGGCAGCATGTTCAGAACCATGTTTCTGTGAATAACTCCTGAACCGTAAGTCCTAGACGCTCGCTCTTGGCTGCATTCGATTCAGCTCGTGGCAGCCAGTCTAAAAAACACTATCTTGGACTTCTCTGCATGTTTCCCAGGCGAGCAATTGGCAGCATGTTCAGAACCATGTTTCTGTGAATAACTCCTGAACCGTAAGTCCTAGACGCTCGCTCTTGGCTGCATTCGATTCAGCTCGTGGCAGCCAGTCTAAAAAACACTATCTTGGACTTCTCTGCATGTTTCCCAGGCGAGAAATTGGCAGCATGTTCAGAACCATGTTTCTGTGAATAACTCCTGAACCGTAAGTCCTAGACGCTCGCTCTTGGCTGCATTCGATTCAGCTCGTGGCAGCCAGTCTAAAAACACTATCTTGGACTTCTCTGCATGTTTCCCAGGCGAGCAATTGGCAGCATGTTCAGAACCATGTTTCTGTGAATAACTCCTGAACCGTAAGTCCTAGACGCTCGCTCTTGGCTGCATTCGATTCAGCTCGTGGCAGCCAGTCTAAAAAACACTATCTTGGACTTCTCTGCATGTTTCCCAGGCGAGCAATTGGCAGCATGTTCAGAACCATGTTTCTGTGAATAACTCCTGAACCGTAAGTCCTAGACGCTCGCTCTTGGCTGCATTCGATTCAGCTCGTGGCAGCCAGTCTAAAAAACACTATCTTGGACTTCTCTGCATGTTTCCCAGGCGAGCAATTGGCAGCATGTTCAGAACCATGTTTCTGTGAATAACTCCTGAACCGTAAGTCACAGACGCTCGCTCTTGGCTGCATTCGATTCAGCTCGTGGCAGCCAGTCTAAAAAACACTATCTTGGACTTCTCTGCATGTTCCTAAGGCAAATGTTTCTAAAGCTAATTCTTGAACCGTAAGTCCTAGACGCTCGATCTTGGCGGCATTCGTCTCAGCGCCTGGCAATTAGTATAGGAGCACTGTGTTTGACTTCTCTGGATGTTTCCCAGGCGAGTTATTGACAAGTAAATCCTAGACGCTCGATCTTGGTTATTTTCGCTTTCGCGGCTGGCAGTAAAAGAACCATGTTTCTGTGAATAACTCCTGAACCGTAAGTCCTAGACGCTCGCTCTTGGCTGCATTCGATTCAGCTCGTGGCAGCCAGTCTAAAAAACACTATCTTGGACTTCTCTGCATGTTTCCCAGGCGAGCAATTGGCAGCATGTTCAGAACCATGTTTCTGTGAATAACTCCTGAACCGTAAGTCCTAGACGCTCGCTCTTGGCTGCATTCGATTCAGCTCGTGGCAGCCAGTCTAAAAAACACTATCTTGGACTTCTCTGCATGTTTCCCAGGCGAGCAATTGGCAGCATGTTCAGAACCATGTTTCTGTGAATAACTCCTGAACCGTAAGTCCTAGACGCTCGCTCTTGGCTGCATTCGATTCAGCTCGTGGCAGCCAGTCTAAAAAACACTATCTTGGACTTCTCTGCATGTTTCCCAGGCGAGCAATTGGCAGCATGTTCAGAACCATGTTTCTGTGAATAACTCCTGAACCGTAAGTCCTAGACGCTCGCTCTTGGCTGCATTCGATTCAGCTCGTGGCAGCCAGTCTAAAAAACACTATCTTGGACTTCTCTGCATGTTTCCCAGGCGAGCAATTGGCAGCATGTTCAGAACCATGTTTCTGTGAATAACTCCTGAACCGTAAGTCACAGACGCTCGCTCTTGGCTGCATTCGATTCAGCTCGTGGCAGCCAGTCTAAAAAACACTATCTTGGACTTCTCTGCATGTTCCTAAGGCAAATGTTTCTAAAGCTAATTCTTGAACCGTAAGTCCTAGACGCTCGATCTTGGCGGCATTCGTCTCAGCGCCTGGCAATTAGTATAGGAGCACTGTGTTTGACTTCTCTGGATGTTTCCCAGGCGAGTTATTGACAAGTAAATCCTAGACGCTCGATCTTGGTTATTTTCGCTTTCGCGGCTGGCAGTAAAAGAACCATGTTTCTGTGAATAACTCCTGAACCGTAAGTCCTAGACGCTCGCTCTTGGCTGCATTCGATTCAGCTCGTGGCAGCCAGTCTAAAAAACACTATCTTGGACTTCTCTGCATGTTTCCCAGGCGAGCAATTGGCAGCATGTTCAGAACCATGTTTCTGTGAATAACTCCTGAACCGTAAGTCCTAGACGCTCGCTCTTGGCTGCATTCGATTCAGCTCGTGGCAGCCAGTCTAAAAAACACTATCTTGGACTTCTCTGCATGTTCCTAAGGCAAAACATTCGATTCAGCTCGTGGCAGCCAGTCTAAAAAACACTATCTTGGACTTCTCTGCATGTTTCCCAGGCGAGCAATTGGCAGCATGTTCAGAACCATGTTTCTGTGAATAACTCCTGAACCGTAAGTCCTAGACGCTCGCTCTTGGCTGCATTCGATTCAGCTCGTGGCAGCCAGTCTAAAAAACACTATCTTGGACTTCTCTGCATGTTTCCCAGGCGAGAAATTGGCAGCATGTTCAGAACCATGTTTCTGTGAATAACTCCTGAACCGTAAGTCCTAGACGCTCGATCTTGGCGGCATTCGTCTCAGCGCCTGGCAATTAGTATAGGAGCACTGTGTTTGACTTCTCTGGATGTTTCCCAGGCGAGTTATTGACAAGTAAATCCTAGACGCTCGATCTTGGTTATTTTCGCTTTCGCGGCTGGCAGTAAAAGAACCATGTTTCTGTGAATAACTCCTGAACCGTAAGTCCTAGACGCTCGCTCTTGGCTGCATTCGATTCAGCTCGTGGCAGCCAGTCTAAAAAACACTATCTTGGACTTCTCTGCATGTTTCCCAGGCGAGAAATTGGCAGCATGTTCAGAACCATGTTTCTGTGAATAACTCCTGAACCGTAAGTCCTAGACGCTCGATCTTGGCGGCATTCGTCTCAGCGCCTGGCAATTAGTATAGGAGCACTGTGTTTGACTTCTCTGGATGTTTCCCAGGCGAGTTATTGACAAGTAAATCCTAGACGCTCGATCTTGGTTATTTTCGCTTTCGCGGCTGGCAGTAAAAGAACCATGTTTCTGTGAATAACTCCTGAACCGTAAGTCCTAGACGCTCGCTCTTGGCTGCATTCGATTCAGCTCGTGGCAGCCAGTCTAAAAAACACTATCTTGGACTTCTCTGCATGTTTCCCAGGCGAGCAATTGGCAGCATGTTCAGAACCATGTTTCTGTGAATAACTCCTGAACCGTAAGTCCTAGACGCTCGCTCTTGGCTGCATTCGATTCAGCTCGTGGCAGCCAGTCTAAAAAACACTATCTTGGACTTATCTGCATGTTTCCCAGGCGAGAAATTGGCAGCATGTTCAGAACCATGTTTCTGTGAATAACTCCTGAACCGTAAGTCCTAGACGCTCGCTCTTGGCTGCATTCGATTCAGCTCGTGGCAGCCAGTCTAAAAAACACTACCTTGGACTTCTCTGCATGTTTCCCAGGCGAGAAATTGGCAGCATGTTCAGAACCATGTTTCTGTGAATAACTCCTGAACCGTAAGTCCTAGACGCTCGATCTTGGCGGCATTCGTCTCAGCGCTTGGCAATTAGTATAGGAGCACTGTGTTTGACTTCTCTGGATGTTTCCCAGGCGAGTTATTGACAAGTAAATCCTAGACGCTCGATCTTGGTTATTTTCGCTTTCGCGGCTGGCAGTAAAAGAACCATGTTTCTGTGAATAACTCCTGAACCGTAAGTCCTAGACGCTCGCTCTTGGCTGCATTCGATTCAGCTCGTGGCAGCCAGTCTAAAAAACACTATCTTGGACTTCTCTGCATGTTTCCCAGGCGAGAAATTGGCAGCATGTTCAGAACCATGTTTCTGTGAATAACTCCTGAACCGTAAGTCCTAGACGCTCGCTCTTGGCTGCATTCGATTCAGGTCGTGGCAGCCAGTCTAAAAAACACTATCTTGGACTTCTCTGCATGTTTCCCAGGCGAGAAATTGGCAGCATGTTCAGAACCATGTTTCTGTGAATAACTCCTGAACCGTAAGTCCTAGACGCTCGCTCTTGGCTGCATTCGATTCAGCTCGTGGCAGCCAGTCTAAAAAACACTATCTTGGACTTCTCTGCATGTTTCCCAGGCGAGAAATTGGCAGCATGTTCAGAACCATGTTTCTGTGAATAACTCCTGAACCGTAAGTCCTAGACGCTCGCTCTTGGCTGCATTCGATTCAGCTCGTGGCAGCCAGTCTAAAAAACACTATCTTGGACTTCTCTGCATGTTTCCCAGGCGAGCAATTGGCAGCATGTTCAGAACCATGTTTCTGTGAATAACTCCTGAACCGTAAGTCCTAGACGCTCGCTCTTGGCTGCATTCGATTCAGCTCGTGGCAGCCAGTCTAAAAAACACTATCTTGGACTTCTCTGCATGTTTCCCAGGCGAGAAATTGGCAGCATGTTCAGAACCATGTTTCTGTGAATAACTCCTGAACCGTAAGTCCTAGACGCTCGATCTTGGCGGCATTCGTCTCAGCGTCTGGCAATTAGTATAGGAGCACTGTGTTTGACTTCTCTGGATGTTTCCCAGGCGAGTTATTGACAAGTAAATCCTAGACGCTCGATCTTGGTTATTTTCGCTTTCGCGGCTGGCAGTAAAAGAACCATGTTTCTGTGAATAACTCCTGAACCGTAAGTCCTAGACGCTCGCTCTTGGCTGCATTCGATTCAGCTCGTGGCAGCCAGTCTAAAAAACACTATCTTGGACTTCTCTGCATGTTTCCCAGGCGAGAAATTGGCAGCATGTTCAGAACCATGTTTCTGTGAATAACTCCTGAACCGTAAGTCCTAGACGCTCGATCTTGGCGGCATTCGTCTCAGCGCCTGGCAATTAGTATAGGAGCACTGTGTTTGACTTCTCTGGATGTTTCCCAGGCGAGTTATTGACAAGTAAATCCTAGACGCTCGATCTTGGTTATTTTCGCTTTCGCGGCTGGCAGTAAAAGAACCATGTTTCTGTGAATAACTCCTGAACCGTAAGTCCTAGACGCTCGCTCTTGGCTGCATTCGATTCAGCTCGTGGCAGCCAGTCTAAAAAACACTATCTTGGACTTCTCTGCATGTTTCCCAGGCGAGAAATTGGCAGCATGTTCAGAACCATGTTTCTGTGAATAACTCCTGAACCGTAAGTCCTAGACGCTCGCTCTTGGCTGCATTCGATTCAGCTCGTGGCAGCCAGTCTAAAAAACACTATCTTGGACTTCTCTGCATGTTTCCCAGGCGAGCAATTGGCAGCATGTTCAGAACCATGTTTCTGTGAATAACTCCTGAACCGTAAGTCCTAGACGCTCGCTCTTGGCTGCATTCGATTCAGCTCGTGGCAGCCAGTCTAAAAAACACTATCTTGGACTTCTCTGCATGTTTCCCAGGCGAGAAATTGGCAGCATGTTCAGAACCATGTTTCTGTGAATAACTCCTGAACCGTAAGTCCTAGACGCTCGCTCTTGGCTGCATTCGATTCAGCTCGTGGCAGCCAGTCTAAAAAACACTATCTTGGACTTCTCTGCATGTTCCTAAGGCAAATGTTTCTAAAGCTAATTCTTGAACCGTAAGTCCTAGACGCTCGATCTTGGCGGCATTCGTCTCAGCGCCTGGCAATTAGTATAGGAGCACTGTGTTTGACTTCTCTGGATGTTTCCCAGGCGAGTTATTGACAAGTAAATCCTAGATGCTCGATCTTGGTTATTTTCGCTTTCGCGGCTGGCAGTAAAAGAACCATGTTTCTGTGAATAACTCCTGAACCGTAAGTCCTAGACGCTCGCTCTTGGCTGCATTCGATTCAGCTCGTGGCAGCCAGTCTAAAAAACACTATCTTGGACTTCTCTGCATGTTTCCCAGGCGAGCAATTGGCAGCATGTTCAGAACCATGTTTCTGTGAATAACTCCTGAACCGTAAGTCCTAGACGCTCGCTCTTGGCTGCATTCGATTCAGCTCGTGGCAGCCAGTCTAAAAAACACTATCTTGGACTTCTCTGCATGTTTCCCAGGCGAGCAATTGGCAGCATGTTCAGAACCATGTTTCTGTGAATAACTCCTGAACCGTAAGTCCTAGACGCTCGCTCTTGGCTGCATTCGATTCAGCTCGTGGCAGCCAGTCTAAAAAACACTATCTTGGACTTCTCTGCATGTTCCTAAGGCAAATGTTTCTAAAGCTAATTCTTGAACCGTAAGTCCTAGACGCTCGATCTTGGCGGCATTCGTCTCAGCGCCTGGCAATTAGTATAGGAGCACTGTGTTTGACTTCTCTGGATGTTTCCCAGGCGAGTTATTGACAAGTAAATCCTAGACGCTCGATCTTGGTTATTTTCGCTTTTGCGGCTGGCAGTAAAAGAACCATGTTTCTGTGAATAACTCCTGAACCGTAAGTCCTAGACGCTCGCTCTTGGCTGCATTCGATTCAGCTCGTGGCAGCCAGTCTAAAAAACACTATCTTGGACTTCTCTGCATGTTTCCCAGGCGAGAAATTGGCAGCATGTTCAGAACCATGTTTCTGTGAATAACTCCTGAACCGTAAGTCCTAGACGCTCGATCTTGGCGGCATTCGTCTCAGCGCCTGGCAATTAGTATAGGAGCACTGTGTTTGACTTCTCTGGATGTTTCCCAGGCGAGTTATTGACAAGTAAATCCTAGACGCTCGATCTTGGTTATTTTCGCTTTCGCGGCTGGCAGTAAAAGAACCATGTTTCTGTGAATAACTCCTGAACCGTAAGTCCTAGACGCTCGCTCTTGGCTGCATTCGATTCAGCTCGTGGCAGCCAGTCTAAAAAACACTATCTTGGACTTCTCTGCATGTTTCCCAGGCGAGAAATTGGCAGCATGTTCAGAACCATGTTTCTGTGAATAACTCCTGAACCGTAAGTCCTAGACGCTCGCTCTTGGCTGCATTCGATTCAGCTCGTGGCAGCCAGTCTAAAAAACACTATCTTGGACTTCTCTGCATGTTTCCCAGGCGAGAAATTGGCAGCATGTTCAGAACCATGTTTCTGTGAATAACTCCTGAACCGTAAGTCCTAGACGCTCGCTCTTGGCTGCATTCGATTCAGCTCGTGGCAGCCAGTCTAAAAAACACTATCTTGGACTTCTCTGCATGTTTCCCAGGCGAGAAATTGGCAGCATGTTCAGAACCATGTTTCTGTGAATAACTCCTGAACCGTAAGTCCTAGACGCTCGCTCTTGGCTGCATTCGATTCAGCTCGTGGCAGCCAGTCTAAAAAACACTATCTTGGACTTCTCTGCATGTTTCCCAGGCGAGCAATTGGCAGCATGTTCAGAACCATGTTTCTGTGAATAACTCCTGAACCGTAAGTCCTAGACGCTCGCTCTTGGCTGCATTCGATTCAGCTCGTGGCAGCCAGTCTAAAAAACACTATCTTGGACTTCTCTGCATGTTTCCCAGGCGAGAAATTGGCAGCATGTTCAGAACCATGTTTCTGTGAATAACTCCTGAACCGTAAGTCCTAGACGCTCGATCTTGGCGGCATTCGTCTCAGCGCCTGGCAATTAGTATAGGAGCACTGTGTTTGACTTCTCTGGATGTTTCCCAGGCGAGTTATTGACAAGTAAATCCTAGACGCTCGATCTTGGTTATTTTCGCTTTCGCGGCTGGCAGTAAAAGAACCATGTTTCTGTGAATAACTCCTGAACCGTAAGTCCTAGACGCTCGCTCTTGGCTGCATTCGATTCAGCTCGTGGCAGCCAGTCTAAAAAACACTATCTTGGACTTCTCTGCATGTTTCCCAGGCGAGAAATTGGCAGCATGTTCAGAACCATGTTTCTGTGAATAACTCCTGAACCGTAAGTCCTAGACGCTCGATCTTGGCGGCATTCGTCTCAGCGCCTGGCAATTAGTATAGGAGCACTGTGTTTGACTTCTCTGGATGTTTCCCAGGCGAGTTATTGACAAGTAAATCCTAGACGCTCGATCTTGGTTATTTTCGCTTTCGCGGCTGGCAGTAAAAGAACCATGTTTCTGTGAATAACTCCTGAACCGTAAGTCCTAGACGCTCGCTCTTGGCTGCATTCGATTCAGCTCGTGGCAGCCAGTCTAAAAAACACTATCTTGGACTTCTCTGCATGTTTCCCAGGCGAGAAATTGGCAGCATGTTCAGAACCATGTTTCTGTGAATAACTCCTGAACCGTAAGTCCTAGACGCTCGATCTTGGCGGCATTCGTCTCAGCGCCTGGCAATTAGTATAGGAGCACTGTGTTTGACTTCTCTGGATGTTTCCCAGGCGAGTTATTGACAAGTAAATCCTAGACGCTCGATCTTGGTTATTTTCGCTTTCGCGGCTGGCAGTAAAAGAACCATGTTTCTGTGAATAACTCCTGAACCGTAAGTCCTAGACGCTCGCTCTTGGCTGCATTCGATTCAGCTCGTGGCAGCCAGTCTAAAAAACACTATCTTGGACTTCTCTGCATGTTTCCCAGGCGAGAAATTGGCAGCATGTTCAGAACCATGTTTCTGTGAATAACTCCTGAACCGTAAGTCCTAGACGCTCGATCTTGGCGGCATTCGTCTCAGCGCCTGGCAATTAGTATAGGAGCACTGTGTTTGGCTTCTCTGGATGTTTCCCAGGCGAGTTATTGACAAGTAAATCCTAGACGCTCGATCTTGGTTATTTTCGCTTTCGCGGCTGGCAGTAAAAGAACCATGTTTCTGTGAATAACTCCTGAACCGTAAGTCCTAGACGCTCGCTCTTGGCTGCATTCGATTCAGCTCGTGGCAGCCAGTCTAAAAAACACTATCTTGGACTTCTCTGCATGTTTCCCAGGCGAGCAATTGGCAGCATGTTCAGAACCATGTTTCTGTGAATAACTCCTGAACCGTAAGTCCTAGACGCTCGCTCTTGGCTGCATTCGATTCAGCTCGTGGCAGCCAGTCTAAAAAACACTATCTTGGACTTCTCTGCATGTTTCCCAGGCGAGAAATTGGCAGCATGTTCAGAACCATGTTTCTGTGAATAACTCCTGAACCGTAAGTCCTAGACGCTCGCTCTTGGCTGCATTCGATTCAGCTCGTGGCAGCCAGTCTAAAAAATACTATCTTGGACTTCTCTGCATGTTTCCCAGGCGAGCAATTGGCAGCATGTTCAGAACCATGTTTCTGTGAATAACTCCTGAACCGTAAGTCCTAGACGCTCGCTCTTGGCTGCATTCGATTCAGCTCGTGGCAGCCAGTCTAAAAAACACTATCTTGGACTTCTCTGCATGTTTCCCAGGCGAGAAATTGGCAGCATGTTCAGAACCATGTTTCTGTGAATAACTCCTGAACCGTAAGTCCTAGACGCTCGCTCTTGGCTGCATTCGATTCAGCTCGTGGCAGCCAGTCTAAAAAACACTATCTTGGACTTCTCTGCATGTTTCCCAGGCGAGCAATTGGCAGCATGTTCAGAACCATGTTTCTGTGAATAACTCCTGAACCGTAAGTCCTAGACGCTCGCTCTTGGCTGCATTCGATTCAGCTCGTGGCAGCCAGTCTAAAAAACACTATCTTGGACTTCTCTGCATGTTCCTAAGGCAAATGTTTCTAAAGCTAATTCTTGAACCGTAAGTCCTAGACGCTCGATCTTGGAGGCATTCGTCTCAGCGCCTGGCAATTAGTATAGGAGCACTGTGTTTGACTTCTCTGGATGTTTCCCAGGCGAGTTATTGACAAGTAAATCCTAGACGCTCGATCTTGGTTATTTTCGCTTTCGCGGCTGGCAGTAAAAGAACCATGTTTCTGTGAATAACTCCTGAACCGTAAGTCCTAGACGCTCGCTCTTGGCTGCATTCGATTCAGCTCGTGGCAGCCAGTCTAAAAAACACTATCTTGGACTTCTCTGCATGTTTCCCAGGCGAGCAATTGGCAGCATGTTCAGAACCATGTTTCTGTGAATAACTCCTGAACCGTAAGTCCTAGACGCTCGCTCTTGGCTGCATTCGATTCAGCTCGTGGCAGCCAGTCTAAAAAACACTATCTTGGACTTCTCTGCATGTTTCCCAGGCGAGCAATTGGCAGCATGTTCAGAACCATGTTTCTGTGAATAACTCCTGAACCGTAAGTCCTAGACGCTCGCTCTTGGCTGCATTCGATTCAGCTCGTGGCAGCCAGTCTAAAAAACACTATCTTGGACTTCTCTGCATGTTCCTAAGGCAAATGTTTCTAAAGCTAATTCTTGAACCGTAAGTCCTAGACGCTCGATCTTGGCGGCATTCGTCTCAGCGCCTGGCAATTAGTATAGGAGCACTGTGTTTGACTTCTCTGGATGTTTCCCAGGCGAGTTATTGACAAGTAAATCCTAGACGCTCGATCTTGGTTATTTTCGCTTTTGCGGCTGGCAGTAAAAGAACCATGTTTCTGTGAATAACTCCTGAACCGTAAGTCCTAGACGCTCGCTCTTGGCTGCATTCGATTCAGCTCGTGGCAGCCAGTCTAAAAAACACTATCTTGGACTTCTCTGCATGTTTCCCAGGCGAGAAATTGGCAGCATGTTCAGAACCATGTTTCTGTGAATAACTCCTGAACCGTAAGTCCTAGACGCTCGATCTTGGCGGCATTCGTCTCAGCGCCTGGCAATTAGTATAGGAGCACTGTGTTTGACTTCTCTGGATGTTTCCCAGGCGAGTTATTGACAAGTAAATCCTAGACGCTCGATCTTGGTTATTTTCGCTTTCGCGGCTGGCAGTAAAAGAACCATGTTTCTGTGAATAACTCCTGAACCGTAAGTCCTAGACGCTCGCTCTTGGCTGCATTCGATTCAGCTCGTGGCAGCCAGTCTAAAAAACACTATCTTGGACTTCTCTGCATGTTTCCCAGGCGAGAAATTGGCAGCATGTTCAGAACCATGTTTCTGTGAATAACTCCTGAACCGTAAGTCCTAGACGCTCGCTCTTGGCTGCATTCGATTCAGCTCGTGGCAGCCAGTCTAAAAAACACTATCTTGGACTTCTCTGCATGTTTCCCAGGCGAGAAATTGGCAGCATGTTCAGAACCATGTTTCTGTGAATAACTCCTGAACCGTAAGTCCTAGACGCTCGCTCTTGGCTGCATTCGATTCAGCTCGTGGCAGCCAGTCTAAAAAACACTATCTTGGACTTCTCTGCATGTTCCTAAGGCAAATGTTTCTAAAGCTAATTCTTGAACCGTAAGTCCTAGACGCTCGATCTTGGCGGCATTCGTCTCAGCGCCTGGCAATTAGTATAGGAGCACTGTGTTTGACTTCTCTGGATGTTTCCCAGGCGAGTTATTGACAAGTAAATCCTAGACGCTCGATCTTGGTTATTTTCGCTTTCGCGGCTGGCAGTAAAAGAACCATGTTTCTGTGAATAACTCCTGAACCGTAAGTCCTAGACGCTCGCTCTTGGCTGCATTCGATTCAGCTCGTGGCAGCCAGTCTAAAAAACACTATCTTGGACTTCTCTGCATGTTTCCCAGGCGAGAAATTGGCAGCATGTTCAGAACCATGTTTCTGTGAATAACTCCTGAACCGTAAGTCCTAGACGCTCGATCTTGGCGGCATTCGTCTCAGCGCCTGGCAATTAGTATAGGAGCACTGTGTTTGACTTCTCTGGATGTTTCCCAGGCGAGTTATTGACAAGTAAATCCTAGACGCTCGATCTTGGTTATTTTCGCTTTCGCGGCTGGCAGTAAAAGAACCATGTTTCTGTGAATAACTCCTGAACCGTAAGTCCTAGACGCTCGCTCTTGGCTGCATTCGATTCAGCTCGTGGCAGCCAGTCTAAAAAACACTATCTTGGACTTCTCTGCATGTTTCCCAGGCGAGAAATTGGCAGCATGTTCAGAACCATGTTTCTGTGAATAACTCCTGAACCGTAAGTCCTAGACGCTCGCTCTTGGCTGCATTCGATTCAGCTCGTGGCAGCCAGTCTAAAAAACACTATCTTGGACTTCTCTGCATGTTTCCCAGGCGAGCAATTGGCAGCATGTTCAGAACCATGTTTCTGTGAATAACTCCTGAACCGTAAGTCCTAGACGCTCGCTCTTGGCTGCATTCGATTCAGCTCGTGGCAGCCAGTCTAAAAAACACTATCTTGGACTTCTCTGCATGTTTCCCAGGCGAGAAATTGGCAGCATGTTCAGAACCATGTTTCTGTGAATAACTCCTGAACCGTAAGTCCTAGACGCTCGCTCTTGGCTGCATTCGATTCAGCTCGTGGCAGCCAGTCTAAAAAACACTATCTTGGACTTCTCTGCATGTTTCCCAGGCGAGCAATTGGCAGCATGTTCAGAACCATGTTTCTGTGAATAACTCCTGAACCGTAAGTCCTAGACGCTCGCTCTTGGCTGCATTCGATTCAGCTCGTGGCAGCCAGTCTAAAAAACACTATCTTGGACTTCTCTGCATGTTTCCCAGGCGAGAAATTGGCAGCATGTTCAGAACCATGTTTCTGTGAATAACTCCTGAACCGTAAGTCCTAGACGCTCGCTCTTGGCTGCATTCGATTCAGCTCGTGGCAGCCAGTCTAAAAAACACTATCTTGGACTTCTCTGCATGTTTCCCAGGCGAGCAATTGGCAGCATGTTCAGAACCATGTTTCTGTGAATAACTCCTGAACCGTAAGTCCTAGACGCTCGCTCTTGGCTGCATTCGATTCAGCTCGTGGCAGCCAGTCTAAAAAACACTATCTTGGACTTCTCTGCATGTTTCCCAGGCGAGAAATTGGCAGCATGTTCAGAACCATGTTTCTGTGAATAACTCCTGAACCGTAAGTCCTAGACGCTCGATCTTGGCGGCATTCGTCTCAGCGCCTGGCAATTAGTATAGGAGCACTGTGTTTGACTTCTCTGGATGTTTCCCAGGCGAGTTATTGACAAGTAAATCCTAGACGCTCGATCTTGGTTATTTTCGCTTTCGCGGCTGGCAGTAAAAGAACCATGTTTCTGTGAATAACTCCTGAACCGTAAGTCCTAGACGCTCGCTCTTGGCTGCATTCGATTCAGCTCGTGGCAGCCAGTCTAAAAAACACTATCTTGGACTTCTCTGCATGTTTCCCAGGCGAGAAATTGGCAGCATGTTCAGAACCATGTTTCTGTGAATAACTCCTGAACCGTAAGTCCTAGACGCTCGATCTTGGCGGCATTCGTCTCAGCGCCTGGCAATTAGTATAGGAGCACTGTGTTTGACTTCTCTGGATGTTTCCCAGGCGAGTTATTGACAAGTAAATCCTAGACGCTCGATCTTGGTTATTTTCGCTTTCGCGGCTGGCAGTAAAAGAACCATGTTTCTGTGAATAACTCCTGAACCGTAAGTCCTAGACGCTCGCTCTTGGCTGCATTCGATTCAGCTCGTGGCAGCCAGTCTAAAAAACACTATCTTGGACTTCTCTGCATGTTTCCCAGGCGAGCAATTGGCAGCATGTTCAGAACCATGTTTCTGTGAATAACTCCTGAACCGTAAGTCCTAGACGCTCGCTCTTGGCTGCATTCGATTCAGCTCGTGGCAGCCAGTCTAAAAAACACTATCTTGGACTTCTCTGCATGTTTCCCAGGCGAGCAATTGGCAGCATGTTCAGAACCATGTTTCTGTGAATAACTCCTGAACCGTAAGTCCTAGACGCTCGCTCTTGGCTGCATTCGATTCAGCTCGTGGCAGCCAGTCTAAAAAACACTATCTTGGACTTCTCTGCATGTTCCTAAGGCAAATGTTTCTAAAGCTAATTCTTGAACCGTAAGTCCTAGACGCTCGATCTTGGCGGCATTCGTCTCAGCGCCTGGCAATTAGTATAGGAGCACTGTGTTTGACTTCTCTGGATGTTTCCCAGGCGAGTTATTGACAAGTAAATCCTAGACGCTCGATCTTGGTTATTTTCGCTTTTGCGGCTGGCAGTAAAAGAACCATGTTTCTGTGAATAACTCCTGAACCGTAAGTCCTAGACGCTCGCTCTTGGCTGCATTCGATTCAGCTCGTGGCAGCCAGTCTAAAAAACACTATCTTGGACTTCTCTGCATGTTTCCCAGGCGAGAAATTGGCAGCATGTTCAGAACCATGTTTCTGTGAATAACTCCTGAACCGTAAGTCCTAGACGCTCGATCTTGGCGGCATTCGTCTCAGCGCCTGGCAATTAGTATAGGAGCACTGTGTTTGACTTCTCTGGATGTTTCCCAGGCGAGTTATTGACAAGTAAATCCTAGACGCTCGATCTTGGTTATTTTCGCTTTCGCGGCTGGCAGTAAAAGAACCATGTTTCTGTGAATAACTCCTGAACCGTAAGTCCTAGACGCTCGCTCTTGGCTGCATTCGATTCAGCTCGTGGCAGCCAGTCTAAAAAACACTATCTTGGACTTCTCTGCATGTTTCCCAGGCGAGAAATTGGCAGCATGTTCAGAACCATGTTTCTGTGAATAACTCCTGAACCGTAAGTCCTAGACGCTCGCTCTTGGCTGCATTCGATTCAGCTCGTGGCAGCCAGTCTAAAAAACACTATCTTGGACTTCTCTGCATGTTTCCCAGGCGAGAAATTGGCAGCATGTTCAGAACCATGTTTCTGTGAATAACTCCTGAACCGTAAGTCCTAGACGCTCGCTCTTGGCTGCATTCGATTCAGCTCGTGGCAGCCAGTCTAAAAAACACTATCTTGGACTTCTCTGCATGTTCCTAAGGCAAATGTTTCTAAAGCTAATTCTTGAACCGTAAGTCCTAGACGCTCGATCTTGGCGGCATTCGTCTCAGCGCCTGGCAATTAGTATAGGAGCACTGTGTTTGACTTCTCTGGATGTTTCCCAGGCGAGTTATTGACAAGTAAATCCTAGACGCTCGATCTTGGTTATTTTCGCTTTCGCGGCTGGCAGTAAAAGAACCATGTTTCTGTGAATAACTCCTGAACCGTAAGTCCTAGACGCTCGCTCTTGGCTGCATTCGATTCAGCTCGTGGCAGCCAGTCTAAAAAACACTATCTTGGACTTCTCTGCATGTTTCCCAGGCGAGAAATTGGCAGCATGTTCAGAACCATGTTTCTGTGAATAACTCCTGAACCGTAAGTCCTAGACGCTCGATCTTGGCGGCATTCGTCTCAGCGCCTGGCAATTAGTATAGGAGCACTGTGTTTGACTTCTCTGGATGTTTCCCAGGCGAGTTATTGACAAGTAAATCCTAGACGCTCGATCTTGGTTATTTTCGCTTTCGCGGCTGGCAGTAAAAGAACCATGTTTCTGTGAATAACTCCTGAACCGTAAGTCCTAGACGCTCGCTCTTGGCTGCATTCGATTCAGCTCGTGGCAGCCAGTCTAAAAAACACTATCTTGGACTTCTCTGCATGTTTCCCAGGCGAGAAATTGGCAGCATGTTCAGAACCATGTTTCTGTGAATAACTCCTGAACCGTAAGTCCTAGACGCTCGCTCTTGGCTGCATTCGATTCAGCTCGTGGCAGCCAGTCTAAAAAACACTATCTTGGACTTCTCTGCATGTTTCCCAGGCGAGCAATTGGCAGCATGTTCAGAACCATGTTTCTGTGAATAACTCCTGAACCGTAAGTCCTAGACGCTCGCTCTTGGCTGCATTCGATTCAGCTCGTGGCAGCCAGTCTAAAAAACACTATCTTGGACTTCTCTGCATGTTTCCCAGGCGAGAAATTGGCAGCATGTTCAGAACCATGTTTCTGTGAATAACTCCTGAACCGTAAGTCCTAGACGCTCGCTCTTGGCTGCATTCGATTCAGCTCGTGGCAGCCAGTCTAAAAAACACTATCTTGGACTTCTCTGCATGTTTCCCAGGCGAGCAATTGGCAGCATGTTCAGAACCATGTTTCTGTGAATAACTCCTGAACCGTAAGTCCTAGACGCTGGCTCTTGGCTGCATTCGATTCAGCTCGTGGCAGCCAGTCTAAAAAACACTATCTTGGACTTCTCTGCATGTTTCCCAGGCGAGAAATTGGCAGCATGTTCAGAACCATGTTTCTGTGAATAACTCCTGAACCGTAAGTCCTAGACGCTCGATCTTGGCGGCATTCGTCTCAGCGCCTGGCAATTAGTATAGGAGCACTGTGTTTGACTTCTCTGGATGTTTCCCAGGCGAGTTATTGACAAGTAAATCCTAGACGCTCGATCTTGGTTATTTTCGCTTTCGCGGCTGGCAGTAAAAGAACCATGTTTCTGTGAATAACTCCTGAACCGTAAGTCCTAGACGCTCGCTCTTGGCTGCATTCGATTCAGCTCGTGGCAGCCAGTCTAAAAAACACTATCTTGGACTTCTCTGCATGTTTCCCAGGCGAGAAATTGGCAGCATGTTCAGAACCATGTTTCTGTGAATAACTCCTGAACCGTAAGTCCTAGACGCTCGATCTTGGCGGCATTCGTCTCAGCGCCTGGCAATTAGTATAGGAGCACTGTGTTTGACTTCTCTGGATGTTTCCCAGGCGAGTTATTGACAAGTAAATCCTAGACGCTCGATCTTGGTTATTTTCGCTTTCGCGGCTGGCAGTAAAAGAACCATGTTTCTGTGAATAACTCCTGAACCGTAAGTCCTAGACGCTCGCTCTTGGCTGCATTCGATTCAGCTCGTGGCAGCCAGTCTAAAAAACACTATCTTGGACTTCTCTGCATGTTTCCCAGGCGAGAAATTGGCAGCATGTTCAGAACCATGTTTCTGTGAATAACTCCTGAACCGTAAGTCCTAGACGCTCGCTCTTGGCTGCATTCGATTCAGCTCGTGGCAGCCAGTCTAAAAAACACTATCTTGGACTTCTCTGCATGTTTCCCAGGCGAGCAATTGGCAGCATGTTCAGAACCATGTTTCTGTGAATAACTCCTGAACCGTAAGTCCTAGACGCTCGCTCTTGGCTGCATTCGATTCAGCTCGTGGCAGCCAGTCTAAAAAACACTATCTTGGACTTCTCTGCATGTTTCCCAGGCGAGAAATTGGCAGCATGTTCAGAACCATGTTTCTGTGAATAACTCCTGAACCGTAAGTCCTAGACGCTCGCTCTTGGCTGCATTCGATTCAGCTCGTGGCAGCCAGTCTAAAAAACACTATCTTGGACTTCTCTGCATGTTTCCCAGGCGAGCAATTGGCAGCATGTTCAGAACCATGTTTCTGTGAATAACTCCTGAACCGTAAGTCCTAGACGCTCGCTCTTGGCTGCATTCGATTCAGCTCGTGGCAGCCAGTCTAAAAAACACTATCTTGGACTTCTCTGCATGTTTCCCAGGCGAGCAATTGGCAGCATGTTCAGAACCATGTTTCTGTGAATAACTCCTGAACCGTAAGTCCTAGACGCTCGCTCTTGGCTGCATTCGATTCAGCTCGTGGCAGCCAGTCTAAAAAACACTATCTTGGACTTCTCTGCATGTTTCCCAGGCGAGAAATTGGCAGCATGTTCAGAACCATGTTTCTGTGAATAACTCCTGAACCGTAAGTCCTAGACGCTCGATCTTGGCGGCATTCGTCTCAGCGCCTGGCAATTAGTATAGGAGCACTGTGTTTGACTTCTCTGGATGTTTCCCAGGCGAGTTATTGACAAGTAAATCCTAGACGCTCGATCTTGGTTATTTTCGCTTTCGCGGCTGGCAGTAAAAGAACCATGTTTCTGTGAATAACTCCTGAACCGTAAGTCCTAGACGCTCGCTCTTGGCTGCATTCGATTCAGCTCGTGGCAGCCAGTCTAAAAAACACTATCTTGGACTTCTCTGCATGTTTCCCAGGCGAGCAATTGGCAGCATGTTCAGAACCATGTTTCTGTGAATAACTCCTGAACCGTAAGTCCTAGACGCTCGCTCTTGGCTG
Source organism: Rhinoderma darwinii (assembly GCF_050947455.1). Taxonomy (NCBI): domain Eukaryota; kingdom Metazoa; phylum Chordata; class Amphibia; order Anura; family Rhinodermatidae; genus Rhinoderma; species Rhinoderma darwinii. Next base: position 10,235 of record NW_027463364.1, on the reverse strand, counting down.
CATTCGATTCAGCTCGTGGCAGCCAGTCTAAAAAACACTATCTTGGACTTCTCTGCATGTTTCCCAGGCGAGCAATTGGCAGCATGTTCAGAACCATGTTTCTGTGAATAACTCCTGAACCGTAAGTCCTAGACGCTCGCTCTTGGCTGCATTCGATTCAGCTCGTGGCAGCCAGTCTAAAAAACACTATCTTGGACTTCTCTGCATGTTCCTAAGGCAAATGTTTCTAAAGCTAATTCTTGAACCGTAAGTCCTAGACGCTCGATCTTGGCGGCATTCGTCTCAGCGCCTGGCAATTAGTATAGGAGCACTGTGTTTGACTTCTCTGGATGTTTCCCAGGCGAGTTATTGACAAGTAAATCCTAGACGCTCGATCTTGGTTATTTTCGCTTTTGCGGCTGGCAGTAAAAGAACCATGTTTCTGTGAATAACTCCTGAACCGTAAGTCCTAGACGCTCGCTCTTGGCTGCATTCGATTCAGCTCGTGGCAGCCAGTCTAAAAAACACTATCTTGGACTTCTCTGCATGTTTCCCAGGCGAGAAATTGGCAGCATGTTCAGAACCATGTTTCTGTGAATAACTCCTGAACCGTAAGTCCTAGACGCTCGATCTTGGCGGCATTCGTCTCAGCGCCTGGCAATTAGTATAGGAGCACTGTGTTTGACTTCTCTGGATGTTTCCCAGGCGAGTTATTGACAAGTAAATCCTAGACGCTCGATCTTGGTTATTTTCGCTTTCGCGGCTGGCAGTAAAAGAACCATGTTTCTGTGAATAACTCCTGAACCGTAAGTCCTAGACGCTCGCTCTTGGCTGCATTCGATTCAGCTCGTGGCAGCCAGTCTAAAAAACACTATCTTGGACTTCTCTGCATGTTTCCCAGGCGAGAAATTGGCAGCATGTTCAGAACCATGTTTCTGTGAATAACTCCTGAACCGTAAGTCCTAGACGCTCGCTCTTGGCTGCATTCGATTCAGCTCGTGGCAGCCAGTCTAAAAAACACTATCTTGGACTTCTCTGCATGTTTCCCAGGCGAGAAATTGGCAGCATGTTCAGAACCATGTTTCTGTGAATAACTCCTGAACCGTAAGTCCTAGACGCTCGCTCTTGGCTGCATTCGATTCAGCTCGTGGCAGCCAGTCTAAAAAACACTATCTTGGACTTCTCTGCATGTTCCTAAGGCAAATGTTTCTAAAGCTAATTCTTGAACCGTAAGTCCTAGACGCTCGATCTTGGCGGCATTCGTCTCAGCGCCTGGCAATTAGTATAGGAGCACTGTGTTTGACTTCTCTGGATGTTTCCCAGGCGAGTTATTGACAAGTAAATCCTAGACGCTCGATCTTGGTTATTTTCGCTTTCGCGGCTGGCAGTAAAAGAACCATGTTTCTGTGAATAACTCCTGAACCGTAAGTCCTAGACGCTCGCTCTTGGCTGCATTCGATTCAGCTCGTGGCAGCCAGTCTAAAAAACACTATCTTGGACTTCTCTGCATGTTTCCCAGGCGAGAAATTGGCAGCATGTTCAGAACCATGTTTCTGTGAATAACTCCTGAACCGTAAGTCCTAGACGCTCGATCTTGGCGGCATTCGTCTCAGCGCCTGGCAATTAGTATAGGAGCACTGTGTTTGACTTCTCTGGATGTTTCCCAGGCGAGTTATTGACAAGTAAATCCTAGACGCTCGATCTTGGTTATTTTCGCTTTCGCGGCTGGCAGTAAAAGAACCATGTTTCTGTGAATAACTCCTGAACCGTAAGTCCTAGACGCTCGCTCTTGGCTGCATTCGATTCAGCTCGTGGCAGCCAGTCTAAAAAACACTATCTTGGACTTCTCTGCATGTTTCCCAGGCGAGAAATTGGCAGCATGTTCAGAACCATGTTTCTGTGAATAACTCCTGAACCGTAAGTCCTAGACGCTCGCTCTTGGCTGCATTCGATTCAGCTCGTGGCAGCCAGTCTAAAAAACACTATCTTGGACTTCTCTGCATGTTTCCCAGGCGAGCAATTGGCAGCATGTTCAGAACCATGTTTCTGTGAATAACTCCTGAACCGTAAGTCCTAGACGCTCGCTCTTGGCTGCATTCGATTCAGCTCGTGGCAGCCAGTCTAAAAAACACTATCTTGGACTTCTCTGCATGTTTCCCAGGCGAGAAATTGGCAGCATGTTCAGAACCATGTTTCTGTGAATAACTCCTGAACCGTAAGTCCTAGACGCTCGCTCTTGGCTGCATTCGATTCAGCTCGTGGCAGCCAGTCTAAAAAACACTATCTTGGACTTCTCTGCATGTTTCCCAGGCGAGCAATTGGCAGCATGTTCAGAACCATGTTTCTGTGAATAACTCCTGAACCGTAAGTCCTAGACGCTGGCTCTTGGCTGCATTCGATTCAGCTCGTGGCAGCCAGTCTAAAAAACACTATCTTGGACTTCTCTGCATGTTTCCCAGGCGAGAAATTGGCAGCATGTTCAGAACCATGTTTCTGTGAATAACTCCTGAACCGTAAGTCCTAGACGCTCGATCTTGGCGGCATTCGTCTCAGCGCCTGGCAATTAGTATAGGAGCACTGTGTTTGACTTCTCTGGATGTTTCCCAGGCGAGTTATTGACAAGTAAATCCTAGACGCTCGATCTTGGTTATTTTCGCTTTCGCGGCTGGCAGTAAAAGAACCATGTTTCTGTGAATAACTCCTGAACCGTAAGTCCTAGACGCTCGCTCTTGGCTGCATTCGATTCAGCTCGTGGCAGCCAGTCTAAAAAACACTATCTTGGACTTCTCTGCATGTTTCCCAGGCGAGAAATTGGCAGCATGTTCAGAACCATGTTTCTGTGAATAACTCCTGAACCGTAAGTCCTAGACGCTCGATCTTGGCGGCATTCGTCTCAGCGCCTGGCAATTAGTATAGGAGCACTGTGTTTGACTTCTCTGGATGTTTCCCAGGCGAGTTATTGACAAGTAAATCCTAGACGCTCGATCTTGGTTATTTTCGCTTTCGCGGCTGGCAGTAAAAGAACCATGTTTCTGTGAATAACTCCTGAACCGTAAGTCCTAGACGCTCGCTCTTGGCTGCATTCGATTCAGCTCGTGGCAGCCAGTCTAAAAAACACTATCTTGGACTTCTCTGCATGTTTCCCAGGCGAGAAATTGGCAGCATGTTCAGAACCATGTTTCTGTGAATAACTCCTGAACCGTAAGTCCTAGACGCTCGCTCTTGGCTGCATTCGATTCAGCTCGTGGCAGCCAGTCTAAAAAACACTATCTTGGACTTCTCTGCATGTTTCCCAGGCGAGCAATTGGCAGCATGTTCAGAACCATGTTTCTGTGAATAACTCCTGAACCGTAAGTCCTAGACGCTCGCTCTTGGCTGCATTCGATTCAGCTCGTGGCAGCCAGTCTAAAAAACACTATCTTGGACTTCTCTGCATGTTTCCCAGGCGAGAAATTGGCAGCATGTTCAGAACCATGTTTCTGTGAATAACTCCTGAACCGTAAGTCCTAGACGCTCGCTCTTGGCTGCATTCGATTCAGCTCGTGGCAGCCAGTCTAAAAAACACTATCTTGGACTTCTCTGCATGTTTCCCAGGCGAGCAATTGGCAGCATGTTCAGAACCATGTTTCTGTGAATAACTCCTGAACCGTAAGTCCTAGACGCTCGCTCTTGGCTGCATTCGATTCAGCTCGTGGCAGCCAGTCTAAAAAACACTATCTTGGACTTCTCTGCATGTTTCCCAGGCGAGCAATTGGCAGCATGTTCAGAACCATGTTTCTGTGAATAACTCCTGAACCGTAAGTCCTAGACGCTCGCTCTTGGCTGCATTCGATTCAGCTCGTGGCAGCCAGTCTAAAAAACACTATCTTGGACTTCTCTGCATGTTTCCCAGGCGAGAAATTGGCAGCATGTTCAGAACCATGTTTCTGTGAATAACTCCTGAACCGTAAGTCCTAGACGCTCGATCTTGGCGGCATTCGTCTCAGCGCCTGGCAATTAGTATAGGAGCACTGTGTTTGACTTCTCTGGATGTTTCCCAGGCGAGTTATTGACAAGTAAATCCTAGACGCTCGATCTTGGTTATTTTCGCTTTCGCGGCTGGCAGTAAAAGAACCATGTTTCTGTGAATAACTCCTGAACCGTAAGTCCTAGACGCTCGCTCTTGGCTGCATTCGATTCAGCTCGTGGCAGCCAGTCTAAAAAACACTATCTTGGACTTCTCTGCATGTTTCCCAGGCGAGAAATTGGCAGCATGTTCAGAACCATGTTTCTGTGAATAACTCCTGAACCGTAAGTCCTAGACGCTCGATCTTGGCGGCATTCGTCTCAGCGCCTGGCAATTAGTATAGGAGCACTGTGTTTGACTTCTCTGGATGTTTCCCAGGCGAGTTATTGACAAGTAAATCCTAGACGCTCGATCTTGGTTATTTTCGCTTTCGCGGCTGGCAGTAAAAGAACCATGTTTCTGTGAATAACTCCTGAACCGTAAGTCCTAGACGCTCGCTCTTGGCTGCATTCGATTCAGCTCGTGGCAGCCAGTCTAAAAAACACTATCTTGGACTTCTCTGCATGTTTCCCAGGCGAGAAATTGGCAGCATGTTCAGAACCATGTTTCTGTGAATAACTCCTGAACCGTAAGTCCTAGACGCTCGCTCTTGGCTGCATTCGATTCAGCTCGTGGCAGCCAGTCTAAAAAACACTATCTTGGACTTCTCTGCATGTTTCCCAGGCGAGCAATTGGCAGCATGTTCAGAACCATGTTTCTGTGAATAACTCCTGAACCGTAAGTCCTAGACGCTCGCTCTTGGCTGCATTCGATTCAGCTCGTGGCAGCCAGTCTAAAAAACACTATCTTGGACTTCTCTGCATGTTTCCCAGGCGAGAAATTGGCAGCATGTTCAGAACCATGTTTCTGTGAATAACTCCTGAACCGTAAGTCCTAGACGCTCGCTCTTGGCTGCATTCGATTCAGCTCGTGGCAGCCAGTCTAAAAAACACTATCTTGGACTTCTCTGCATGTTTCCCAGGCGAGCAATTGGCAGCATGTTCAGAACCATGTTTCTGTGAATAACTCCTGAACCGTAAGTCCTAGACGCTCGCTCTTGGCTGCATTCGATTCAGCTCGTGGCAGCCAGTCTAAAAAACACTATCTTGGACTTCTCTGCATGTTTCCCAGGCGAGAAATTGGCAGCATGTTCAGAACCATGTTTCTGTGAATAACTCCTGAACCGTAAGTCCTAGACGCTCGATCTTGGCGGCATTCGTCTCAGCGCCTGGCAATTAGTATAGGAGCACTGTGTTTGACTTCTCTGGATGTTTCCCAGGCGAGTTATTGACAAGTAAATCCTAGACGCTCGATCTTGGTTATTTTCGCTTTCGCGGCTGGCAGTAAAAGAACCATGTTTCTGTGAATAACTCCTGAACCGTAAGTCCTAGACGCTCGCTCTTGGCTGCATTCGATTCAGCTCGTGGCAGCCAGTCTAAAAAACACTATCTTGGACTTCTCTGCATGTTTCCCAGGCGAGAAATTGGCAGCATGTTCAGAACCATGTTTCTGTGAATAACTCCTGAACCGTAAGTCCTAGATGCTCGATCTTGGCGGCATTCGTCTCAGCGCCTGGCAATTAGTATAGGAGCACTGTGTTTGACTTCTCTGGATGTTTCCCAGGCGAGTTATTGACAAGTAAATCCTAGACGCTCGATCTTGGTTATTTTCGCTTTCGCGGCTGGCAGTAAAAGAACCATGTTTCTGTGAATAACTCCTGAACCGTAAGTCCTAGACGCTCGCTCTTGGCTGCATTCGATTCAGCTCGTGGCAGCCAGTCTAAAAAACACTATCTTGGACTTCTCTGCATGTTTCCCAGGCGAGAAATTGGCAGCATGTTCAGAACCATGTTTCTGTGAATAACTCCTGAACCGTAAGTCCTAGACGCTCGATCTTGGCGGCATTCGTCTCAGCGCCTGGCAATTAGTATAGGAGCACTGTGTTTGACTTCTCTGGATGTTTCCCAGGCGAGTTATTGACAAGTAAATCCTAGACGCTCGATCTTGGTTATTTTCGCTTTCGCGGCTGGCAGTAAAAGAACCATGTTTCTGTGAATAACTCCTGAACCGTAAGTCCTAGACGCTCGCTCTTGGCTGCATTCGATTCAGCTCGTGGCAGCCAGTCTAAAAAACACTATCTTGGACTTCTCTGCATGTTTCCCAGGCGAGAAATTGGCAGCATGTTCAGAACCATGTTTCTGTGAATAACTCCTGAACCGTAAGTCCTAGACGCTCGCTCTTGGCTGCATTCGATTCAGCTCGTGGCAGCCAGTCTAAAAAACACTATCTTGGACTTCTCTGCATGTTTCCCAGGCGAGAAATTGGCAGCATGTTCAGAACCATGTTTCTGTGAATAACTCCTGAACCGTAAGTCCTAGACGCTCGCTCTTGGCTGCATTCGATTCAGCTCGTGGCAGCCAGTCTAAAAAACACTATCTTGGACTTCTCTGCATGTTTCCCAGGCGAGAAATTGGCAGCATGTTCAGAACCATGTTTCTGTGAATAACTCCTGAACCGTAAGTCCTAGACGCTCGCTCTTGGCTGCATTCGATTCAGCTCGTGGCAGCCAGTCTAAAAAACACTATCTTGGACTTCTCTGCATGTTCCTAAGGCAAATGTTTCTAAAGCTAATTCTTGAACCGTAAGTCCTAGACGCTCGATCTTGGCGGCATTCGTCTCAGCGCCTGGCAATTAGTATAGGAGCACTGTGTTTGACTTCTCTGGATGTTTCCCAGGCGAGTTATTGACAAGTAAATCCTAGACGCTCGATCTTGGTTATTTTCGCTTTCGCGGCTGGCAGTAAAAGAACCATGTTTCTGTGAATAACTCCTGAACCGTAAGTCCTAGACGCTCGCTCTTGGCTGCATTCGATTCAGCTCGTGGCAGCCAGTCTAAAAAACACTATCTTGGACTTCTCTGCATGTTTCCCAGGCGAGAAATTGGCAGCATGTTCAGAACCATGTTTCTGTGAATAACTCCTGAACCGTAAGTCCTAGACGCTCGATCTTGGCGGCATTCGTCTCAGCGCCTGGCAATTAGTATAGGAGAACTGTGTTTGACTTCTCTGGATGTTTCCCAGGCGAGTTATTGACAAGTAAATCCTAGACGCTCGAGCTTGGTTATTTTCGCTTTCGCGGCTGGCAGTAAAAGAACCATGTTTCTGTGAATAACTCCTGAACCGTAAGTCCTAGACGCTCGCTCTTGGCTGCATTCGATTCAGCTCGTGGCAGCCAGTCTAAAAAACACTATCTTGGACTTCTCTGCTTGTTTCCCAGGCGAGAAATTGGCAGCATGTTCAGAACCATGTTTCTGTGAATAACTCCTGAACCGTAAGTCCTAGACGCTCGCTCTTGGCTGCATTCGATTCAGCTCGTGGCAGCCAGTCTAAAAAACACTATCTTGGACTTCTCTGCATGTTTCCCAGGCGAGCAATTGGCAGCATGTTCAGAACCATGTTTCTGTGAATAACTCCTGAACCGTAAGTCCTAGACGCTCGCTCTTGGCTGCATTCGATTCAGCTCGTGGCAGCCAGTCTAAAAAACACTATCTTGGACTTCTCTGCATGTTTCCCAGGCGAGAAATTGGCAGCATGTTCAGAACCATGTTTCTGTGAATAACTCCTGAACCGTAAGTCCTAGACGCTCGCTCTTGGCTGCATTCGATTCAGCTCGTGGCAGCCAGTCTAAAAAACACTATCTTGGACTTCTCTGCATGTTTCCCAGGCGAGCAATTGGCAGCATGTTCAGAACCATGTTTCTGTGAATAACTCCTGAACCGTAAGTCCTAGACGCTCGCTCTTGGCTGCATTCGATTCAGCTCGTGGCAGCCAGTCTAAAAAACACTATCTTGGACTTCTCTGCATGTTTCCCAGGCGAGCAATTGGCAGCATGTTCAGAACCATGTTTCTGTGAATAACTCCTGAACCGTAAGTCCTAGACGCTCGCTCTTGGCTGCATTCGATTCAGCTCGTGGCAGCCAGTCTAAAAAACACTATCTTGGACTTCTCTGCATGTTTCCCAGGCGAGCAATTGGCAGCATGTTCAGAACCATGTTTCTGTGAATAACTCCTGAACCGTAAGTCACAGACGCTCGCTCTTGGCTGCATTCGATTCAGCTCGTGGCAGCCAGTCTAAAAAACACTATCTTGGACTTCTCTGCATGTTCCTAAGGCAAATGTTTCTAAAGCTAATTCTTGAACCGTAAGTCCTAGACGCTCGATCTTGGCGGCATTCGTCTCAGCGCCTGGCAATTAGTATAGGAGCACTGTGTTTGACTTCTCTGGATGTTTCCCAGGCGAGTTATTGACAAGTAAATCCTAGACGCTCGATCTTGGTTATTTTCGCTTTCGCGGCTGGCAGTAAAAGAACCATGTTTCTGTGAATAACTCCTGAACCGTAAGTCCTAGACGCTCGCTCTTGGCTGCATTCGATTCAGCTCGTGGCAGCCAGTCTAAAAAACACTATCTTGGACTTCTCTGCATGTTTCCCAGGCGAGCAATTGGCAGCATGTTCAGAACCATGTTTCTGTGAATAACTCCTGAACCGTAAGTCCTAGACGCTCGCTCTTGGCTGCATTCGATTCAGCTCGTGGCAGCCAGTCTAAAAAACACTATCTTGGACTTCTCTGCATGTTTCCCAGGCGAGCAATTGGCAGCATGTTCAGAACCATGTTTCTGTGAATAACTCCTGAACCGTAAGTCCTAGACGCTCGCTCTTGGCTGCATTCGATTCAGCTCGTGGCAGCCAGTCTAAAAAACACTATCTTGGACTTCTCTGCATGTTTCCCAGGCGAGCAATTGGCAGCATGTTCAGAACCATGTTTCTGTGAATAACTCCTGAACCGTAAGTCCTAGACGCTCGCTCTTGGCTGCATTCGATTCAGCTCGTGGCAGCCAGTCTAAAAAACACTATCTTGGACTTCTCTGCATGTTTCCCAGGCGAGCAATTGGCAGCATGTTCAGAACCATGTTTCTGTGAATAACTCCTGAACCGTAAGTCACAGACGCTCGCTCTTGGCTGCATTCGATTCAGCTCGTGGCAGCCAGTCTAAAAAACACTATCTTGGACTTCTCTGCATGTTCCTAAGGCAAATGTTTCTAAAGCTAATTCTTGAACCGTAAGTCCTAGACGCTCGATCTTGGCGGCATTCGTCTCAGCGCCTGGCAATTAGTATAGGAGCACTGTGTTTGACTTCTCTGGATGTTTCCCAGGCGAGTTATTGACAAGTAAATCCTAGACGCTCGATCTTGGTTATTTTCGCTTTCGCGGCTGGCAGTAAAAGAACCATGTTTCTGTGAATAACTCCTGAACCGTAAGTCCTAGACGCTCGCTCTTGGCTGCATTCGATTCAGCTCGTGGCAGCCAGTCTAAAAAACACTATCTTGGACTTCTCTGCATGTTTCCCAGGCGAGCAATTGGCAGCATGTTCAGAACCATGTTTCTGTGAATAACTCCTGAACCGTAAGTCCTAGACGCTCGCTCTTGGCTGCATTCGATTCAGCTCGTGGCAGCCAGTCTAAAAAACACTATCTTGGACTTCTCTGCATGTTCCTAAGGCAAATGTTTCTAAAGCTAATTCTTGAACCGTAAGTCCTAGACGCTCGATCTTGGCGGCATTCGTCTCAGCGCCTGGCAATTAGTATAGGAGCACTGTGTTTGACTTCTCTGGATGTTTCCCAGGCGAGTTATTGACAAGTAAATCCTAGACGCTCGATCTTGGTTATTTTCGCTTTCGCGGCTGGCAGTAAAAGAACCATGTTTCTGTGAATAACTCCTGAACCGTAAGTCCTAGACGCTCGCTCTTGGCTGCATTCGATTCAGCTCGTGGCAGCCAGTCTAAAAAACACTATCTTGGACTTCTCTGCATGTTTCCCAGGCGAGAAATTGGCAGCATGTTCAGAACCATGTTTCTGTGAATAACTCCTGAACCGTAAGTCCTAGACGCTCGCTCTTGGCTGCATTCGATTCAGCTCGTGGCAGCCAGTCTAAAAAACACTATCTTGGACTTCTCTGCATGTTTCCCAGGCGAGAAATTGGCAGCATGTTCAGAACCATGTTTCTGTGAATAACTCCTGAACCGTAAGTCCTAGACGCTCGCTCTTGGCTGCATTCGATTCAGCTCGTGGCAGCCAGTCTAAAAAACACTATCTTGGACTTCTCTGCATGTTTCCCAGGCGAGCAATTGGCAGCATGTTCAGAACCATGTTTCTGTGA
>NW_027463363.1:0-33369 GCF_050947455.1 Rhinoderma darwinii | reverse complement strand
GGTTACTTTCGCTTTCGCGGCTGGCAGCAAAGTTCAGAACCATGTTTCTGTGAATAACGCTTGAACCGTAAGTCACAGACGCTCGCTCTGGGCTGCATTCGTTTCAGCTCGTGGCAGCCAGTCTAAAAAACACTATCTTGGACTTCTCTGGATGTTTCCCAGGCGAGCTATTGGCAGCATGTTCAGAACCACTGTTTCTGAGGCTAATTCTTGAACCGTAAGTCATAGACGCTCGATCTTGGCGGCATTCGTCTCAGCGCCTGGCAATTAGTATAGAAGCACTGTTTCCCACTGTTTCTGAGGCTAATTCTTGAACCGTAAGTCTTAGACGCTTGATCCTTGCGGCATTCGTCTCAGCGCCTGGCAATTAGTATAGCTGCACTGTCTTTGACTTCTCTGGATGTTTTCCAGGCGATCTATTCACAAGTAAATCCTAGACGCTCGATCTTGGTTGCTTTCGCTTTCGCGGCTGGCAGCAAAGTTCAGAACCATGTTTATGTGAATAACTTTTGAACCGTAAGTCACAGACGCTCGCTCTTGGCTGCATTCGTTTCAGCTCGTGGCAGCCAGTCTAAAAAAACACTATCTTGGACTTCTCTGGATGTTTCCCAGGCGAGCTATTGGCAGCATGTTCAGAACCACTGTTTCTGAGGCTAATTCTTGAACCGTAAGTCATAGACGCTCGATCTTGGCGGCATTCGTCTCAGCGCCTGGCAATTAGTATAGAAGCACTGTTTCCCACTGTTTCTGAGGCTAATTCTTGAACCGTAAGTCTTAGACGCTTGATCCTTGCGGCATTCGTCTCAGCGTCTGGCAATTAGTATAGCTGCACTGTCTTTGACTTCTCTGGATGTTTTCCAGGCGAGCTATTCACAAGTAAATCCTAGACGCTCGATCTTGGTTGCTTTCACTTTCGCGGCTGGCAGCAAAGTTCAGAACCATGTTTATGTGAATAACTTTTGAACCGTAAGTCACAGACGCTCGCTCTTGGCTGCATTCGTTTCAGCTCGTGGCAGCCAGTCTAAAAAAAACACTATCTTGGACTTCTCTGGATGTTTCCCAGGCGAGCTATTGGCAGCATGTTCAGAACCACTGTTTCTGAGGCTAATTCTTGAACCGTAAGTCTTAGACGCTTGATCTTGGAGGCATTCGTCTCAGCGCCTGGCAATTAGTATAGAAGCACTGTCTTTGACTTCTCTGGATGTTTCCCAGGCGAGCTATTGACAAGTAAATCCTAGACGCTCGATCTTGGTTATTTTCGCTTTCGCGGCTGGCAGCAAAGTTCCGAACCATGTTTCTGTGAATAACTCTTGAACCGTAAGTCACAGACGCTCGCTCTTGGCTGCATTCGTTTCAGCTCGTGGCAGCCAGTCTAAAAAACACTATCTTGGACTTCTCTGGATGTTTCCCAGGCGAGCTATTGGCAGCATGTTTTGAACCACTGTTTCTGAGGCTAATTCTTGAACCGTAAGTCATAGACGCTCGATCTTGGCGGCATTCGTCTCAGCGCCTGGCAATTAGTATAGAAGCACTGTTTCCCACTGTTTCTGAGGCTAATTCTTGAACCGTAAGTCTTAGACGCTTGATCTTGGCGGCATTCGTCTCAGCGCCTGGCAATTAGTATAGAAGCACTGTCTTTGACTTCTCTGGATGTTTCCCAGGCGAGCTATTCACAAGTAAATCCTAGACGCTCGATCTTGGTTACTTTCGCTTTCGCGGCTGGCAGCAAAGTTCAGAACCATGTTTCTGTGAATAACTCTTGAATCGTAAGTCACAGACGCTCGCTCTTGGTTGCATTCGTTTCAGCTCGTGGCAGCCAGTCTAAAAAACACTATATTGGACTTCTCTGGATGCTTCCCAGGCGAGCTATTAGCAGCATGTTCAGAACCACTGTTTCTGAGGCTAATTCTTGAACCGTAAGTCTTAGACGCTTGATCTTGGCGGCATTCGTCTCAGCGCCTGGCAATTAGTATAGAAGCACTGTCTTTGACTTCTCTGGATGTTTCCCAGGCGAGCTATTCACAAGTAAATCCTAGACGCTCGATCTTGGTTACTTTCGCTTTCGCGGCTGGCAGCAAAGTTCAGAACCATGTTTCTGTGAATAACTCTTGAACCGTAAGTCACAGACTCTCGCTCTGGGCTGCATTCGTTTCAGCTCGTGGCAGCCAGTCTAAAAAACACTATCCTGGACTTCTCTGGATGTTTCCCAGGCGAGCTATTGGCAGCATGTTCAGAACCACTGTTTCTGAGGCTAATTCTTGAACCGTAAGTCATAGACGCTCGATCTTGGCGGCATTCGTCTCAGCGCCTGGCAATTAGTATAGAAGCACTGTTTCCCACTGTTTCTGAGGCTAATTCTTGAACCGTAAGTCTTAGACGCTTGATCTTGGCGGCATTCGTCTCAGCGCCTGGCAATTAGTATAGCTGCACTGTCTTTGACTTCTCTGGATGTTTTCCAGGCGAGCTATTCACAAGTAAATCCTAGACGCTCGATCTTGGTTGCTTTCGCGGCTGGCAGCAAAGTTCAGAACCATGTTTATGTGAATAACTTTTGAACCGTAAGTCACAGACGCTCGCTCTTGGCTGCATTCGTTTCAGCTCGTGGCAGCCAGTCTAAAAAAACACTATCTTGGACTTCTCTGGATGTTTCCCAGGCGAGCTATTGGCAGCATGTTCAAAACCACTGTTTCTGAGGCTAATTCTTGAACCGTAAGTCATAGACGCTCGATCTTGGCGGCATTCGTCTCAGCGCCTGGCAATTAGTATAGAAGCACTGTTTCCCACTGTTTCTGAGGCTAATTCTTGAACCGTAAGTCTTAGACGCTTGATCTTGGCGGCATTCGTCTCAGCGCCTGGCAATTAGTATAGAAGCACTGTCTTTGACTTATCTGAAAGTTTCCCAGGCGAGCTATTCACAAGTAAATCCTAGACGCTCGATCTTGGTTACTTTCGCTTTCGCGGCTGGCAGCAAAGTTCAGAACCATGTTTCTGTGAATAACTCTTGAACCGTAAGTCACAGACGCTCGCTCTTGGCTGCATTCGTTTCAGCTCGTGGCAGCCAGTCTAAAAAAACACTATCTTGGACTTCTCTGGATGTTTCCCAGGCGAGCTATTGGCAGCATGTTCAGAACCACTGTTTCTGAGGCTAATTCTTGAACCGTAAGTCTTAGACGCTTGATCTTGGCGGCATTCGTCTCAGCGCCTGGCAATTAGTATAGAAGCACTGTCTTTGACTTCTCTGGATGTTTCCCAGGCGAGCTATTGACAAGTAAATCCTAGACGCTCGATCTTGGTTACTTTCGCTTTCGCGGCTGGCAGCAAAGTTCAGAACCATGTTTCTGTGAATAACTCTTGAACCGTAAGTCACAGACGCTCGCTCTTGGCTGCATTCGTTTCAGCTCGTGGCAGCCAGTCTAAAAAAAACACTATCTTGGACTTCTCTGGATGTTTCCCAGGCGAGCTATTGGCAGCATGTTCAAAACCACTGTTTCTGAGGCTAATTCTTGAACCGTAAGTCATAGACGCTCGATCTTGGCGGCATTCGTCTCAGCGCCTGGCAATTAGTATAGAAGCACTGTTTCCCACTGTTTCTGAGGCTAATTCTTGAACCGTAAGTCTTAGACGCTTGATCTTGGCGGCATTCGTCTCAGCGCCTGGCAATTAGTATAGAAGCACTGTCTTTGACTTATCTGAAAGTTTCCCAGGCGAGCTATTCACAAGTAAATCCTAGACGCTCGATCTTGGTTACTTTCGCTTTCGCGGCTGGCAGCAAAGTTCAGAACCATGTTTCTGTGAATAACTCTTGAACCGTAAGTCACAGACGCTCGCTCTTGGCTGCATTCGTTTCAGCTCGTGGCAGCCAGTCTAAAAAACACTATCTTGGACTTCTCTGGATGTTTCCCAGCCGATCTATTGGCAGCATGTTCAGAACCACTGGTTCTGAGGCTAATTCTTGAACCGTAAGTCATAGACGCTCGATCTTGGCGGCATTCGTCTCAGCGCCTGGCAATTAGTATAGAAGCACTGTTTCCCACTGTTTCTGAGGCTAATTCTTGAACCGTAAGTCATAGACGCTCGATCTTGGCGGCATTCGTCTCAGCGCCTGGCAATTAGTATAGAAGCACTGTCTTTGACTTCTCTGGATGTTTCCCAGGCGAGCTATTGACAAGTAAATCCTAGACGCTCGATCTTGGTTACTTTCGCTTTCGCGGCTGGCAGCAAAGTTCAGAACCATGTTTCTGTGAATAACTCTTGAACCGTAAGTCACAGACGCTCGCTCTTGGCTGCATTCGTTTCAGCTCGTGGCAGCCAGTCTAAAAAAACACTATCTTGGACTTCTCTGGATGTTTCCCAGGCGAGCTATTGGCAGCATGTTCAGAACCACTGTTTCTGAGGCTAATTCTTGAACCGTAAGTCATAGACGCTCGATCTTGGCGGCATTCGTCTCAGCGCCTGGCAATTAGTATAGAAGCACTGTTTCCCACTGTTTCTGAGGCTAATTCTTGAACCGTAAGTCATAGACGCTCGATCTTGGCGGCATTCGTCTCAGCGCCTGGCAATTAGTATAGAAGCACTGTCTTTGACTTCTCTGGATGTTTCCCAGGCGAGCTATTGACAAGTAAATCCTAGACGCTCGATCTTGGTTATTTTCGCTTTCGCGGCTGGCAGCAAAGTTCAGAACCATGTTTCTGTGAATAACTCTTGAACCGTAAGTGACAGACGCTCGCTCTTGGCTGCATTCGTTTCAGCTCGTGGCAGCCAGTCTAAAAAACACTATCTTGGACTTCTCTGGATGTTTCCCAGGCGAGCTATTGGCAGCATGTTCAGAACCACTGTTTCTGAGGCTAATTCTTGAACCGTAAGTCATAGACGCTCGATCTTGGCGGCATTCGTCTCAGCGCCTGGCAATTAGTATAGAAGCACTGTTTCCCACTGTTTCTGAGGCTAATTCTTGAACCGTAAGTCTTAGACGCTTGATCTTGGCGGCATTCGTCTCAGCGCCTGGCAATTAGTATGGAAGCACTGTCTTTGACTTATCTGAAAGTTTCCCAGGCGAGCTATTCACAAGTAAATCCTAGACGCTCGATCTTGGTTACTTTCGCTTTCGCGGCTGGCAGCAAAGTTCAGAACCATGTTTCTGTGAATAACTCTTGAACCGTAAGTCACAGACGCTCGCTCTTGGCTGCATTCGTTTCAGCTCGTGGCAGCCAGTCTAAAAAACACTATCTTGGACTTCTCTGGATGTTTCCCAGGCGAGCTATTGGCAGCATGTTCAGAACCACTGTTTCTGAGGCTAATTCTTGAACCGTAAGTCATAGACGCTCGATCTTGGCGGCATTCGTCTCAGCGCCTGGCAATTAGTATAGAAGCACTGTTTCCCACTGTTTCTGAGGCTAATTCTTGAACCGTAAGTCTTAGACGCTTGATCTTGGCGGCATTCGTCTCAGCGCCTGGCAATTAGTATAGAAGCACTGTCTTTGACTTATCTGAAAGTTTCCCAGGCGAGCTATTCACAAGTAAATCCTAGACGCTCGATCTTGGTTACTTTCGCTTTCGCGGCTGGCAGCAAAGTTCAGAACCATGTTTCTGTGAATAACTCTTGAACCGTAAGTCACAGACGCTCGCTCTTGGCTGCATTCGTTTCAGCTCGTGGCAGCCAGTCTAAAAAACACTATCTTGGACTTCTCTGGATGTTTCCCAGGCGATCTATTGGCAGCATGTTCAGAACCACTGGTTCTGAGGCTAATTCTTGAACCGTAAGTCATAGACGCTCGATCTTGGCGGCATTCGTCTCAGCGCCTGGCAATTAGTATAGAAGCACTGTTTCCCACTGTTTCTGAGGCTAATTCTTGAACCGTAAGTCATAGACGCTCGATCTTGGCGGCATTCGTCTCAGCGCCTGGCAATTAGTATAGAAGCACTGTCTTTGACTTCTCTGGATGTTTCCCAGGCGAGCTATTGACAAGTAAATCCTAGACGCTCGATCTTGGTTACTTTCGCTTTCGCGGCTGGCAGCAAAGTTCAGAACCATGTTTCTGTGAATAACTCTTGAACCGTAAGTCACAGACGCTCGCTCTTGGCTGCATTCGTTTCAGCTCGTGGCAGCCAGTCTAAAAAAACACTATCTTGGACTTCTCTGGATGTTTCCCAGGCGAGCTATTGGCAGCATGTTCAGAACCACTGTTTCTGAGGCTAATTCTTGAACCGTAAGTCATAGACGCTCGATCTTGGCGGCATTCGTCTCAGCGCCTGGCAATTAGTATAGAAGCACTGTTTCCCACTGTTTCTGAGGCTAATTCTTGAACCGTAAGTCATAGACGCTCGATCTTGGCGGCATTCGTCTCAGCGCCTGGCAATTAGTATAGAAGCACTGTCTTTGACTTCTCTGGATGTTTCCCAGGCGAGCTATTGACAAGTAAATCCTAGACGCTCGATCTTGGTTATTTTCGCTTTCGCGGCTGGCAGCAAAGTTCAGAACCATGTTTCTGTGAATAACTCTTGAACCGTAAGTGACAGACGCTCGCTCTTGGCTGCATTCGTTTCAGCTCGTGGCAGCCAGTCTAAAAAACACTATCTTGGACTTCTCTGGATGTTTCCCAGGCGAGCTATTGGCAGCATGTTCAGAACCACTGTTTCTGAGGCTAATTCTTAAACCGTAAGTCATAGACGCTCGATCTTGGCGGCATTCGTCTCAGCGCCTGGCAATTAGTATAGAAGCACTGTTTCCCACTGTTTCTGAGGCTAATTCTTGAACCGTAAGTCTTAGACGCTTGATCTTGGCGGCATTCGTCTCAGCGCCTGGCAATTAGTATAGAAGCACTGTCTTTGACTTATCTGAAAGTTTCCCAGGCGAGCTATTCACAAGTAAATCCTAGACGCTCGATCTTGGTTACTTTCGCTTTCGCGGCTGGCAGCAAAGTTCAGAACCATGTTTCTGTGAATAACTCTTGAACCGTAAGTCACAGACGCTCGCTCTTGGCTGCATTCGTTTCAGCTCGTGGCAGCCAGTCTAAAAAACACTATCTTGGACTTCTCTGGATGTTTCCCAGGCGAGCTATTGGCAGCATGTTCAGAACCACTGTTTCTGAGGCTAATTCTTGAACCGTAAGTCATAGACGCTCGATCTTGGCGGCATTCATCTCAGCGCCTGGCAATTAGTATAGAAGCACTGTTTCCCACTGTTTCTGAGGCTAATTCTTGAACCGTAAGTCTTAGACGCTTGATCTTGGCGGCATTCGTCTCAGCGCCTGGCAATTAGTATAGAAGCACTGTCTTTGACTTCTCTGGATGTTTCCCAGGCGAGCTATTCACAAGTAAATCCTAGACGCTCGATCTTGGTTATTTTCGCTTTCGCGGCTGCAAGCAAAGTTCAGAACCATGTTTCTGTGAATAACTCTTGAACCGTAAGTGACAGACGCTCGCTCTTGGCTGCATTCGTTTCAGCTCGTGGCAGCCAGTCTAAAAAACACTATCTTGGACTTCTCTGGATGTTTCCCAGGCGAGCTATTGGCAGCATGTTCAGAACCACTGTTTCTGAGGCTAATTCTTGAACCGTAAGTCATAGACGCTCGATCTTGGCGGCATTCGTCTCAGCGCCTGGCAATTAGTATAGAAGCACTGTTTCCCACTGTTTCTGAGGCTAATTCTTGAACCGTAAGTCTTAGACGCTTGATCTTGGCGGCATTCGTCTCAGCGCCTGGCAATCAGTATAGCTGCACTGTCTTTGACTTCTCTGGATGTTTTCCAGGCGAGCTATTCACAAGTAAATCCTAGACGCTCGATCTTGGTTGCTTTCGCTTTCGCGGCTGGCAGCAAAGTTCAGAACCATGTTTATGTGAATAACTCTTGAACCGTAAGTCACAGACGCTCGCTCTTGGCTGCATTCGTTTCAGCTCGTGGCAGCCAGTCTAAAAAAACACTATCTTGGACTTCTCTGGATGTTTCCCAGGCGAGCTATTGGCAGCATGTTCAAAACCACTGTTTCTGAGGCTAATTCTTGAACCGTAAGTCATAGACGCTCGATCTTGGCGGCATTCGTCTCAGCGCCTGGCAATTAGTATAGAAGCACTGTTTCCCACTGTTTCTGAGGCTAATTCTTGAACCGTAAGTCTTAGACGCTTGATCTTGGCGGCATTCGTCTCAGCGCCTGGCAATTAGTATAGAAGCACTGTCTTTGACTTATCTGAAAGTTTCCCAGGCGAGCTATTCACAAGTAAATCCTAGACGCTCGATCTTGGTTACTTTCGCTTTCGCGGCTGGCAGCAAAGTTCAGAACCATGTTTCTGTGAATAACTCTTGAACCGTAAGTCACAGACGCTCGCTCTTGGCTGCATTCGTTTCAGCTCGTGGCAGCCAGTCTAAAAAAAACACTATCTTGGACTTCTCTGGATGTTTCCCAGGCGAGCTATTGGCAGCCGGTTCAAAACCACTGTTTCTGAGGCTAATTCTTGAACCGTAAGTCATAGACTCTCGATCTTGGCGGCATTCGTCTCAGCGCCTGGCAATTAGTATAGAAGCACTGTCTTTGACTTCACTGGATGTTTCCCAGGCGAGCTATTGACAAGTAAATCCTAGACGCTCGATCTTGGTTATTTTCGCTTTCGCGGCTGGCAGCAAAGTTCAGAACCATGTTTCTGTGAATAACTCTTGAACCGTAAGTCACAGACGCTCGCTCTTGGCTGCATTCGTTTCAGCTCGTGGCAGGCAGTCTAAAAAAACACTATCTTGGACTTCTCTGGATGTTTCCCAGGCGAGCTATTGGCAGCATGTTTTGAACCACTGTTTCTGAGGCTAATTCTTGAACCGTAAGTCATAGACGCTCGATCTTGGCGGCATTCGTCTCAGCGCCTGGCAATTAGTATAGAAGCACTGTTTCCCACTGTTTCTGAGGCTAATTCTTGAACCGTAAGTCTTAGACGCTTGATCTTGGCGGCATTCGTCTCAGCGCCTGGCAATTAGTATAGAAGCACTGTCTTTGACTTCTCTGGATGTTTCCCAGGCGAGCTATTCACAAGTAAATCCTAGACGCTCGATCTTGGTTACTTTCGCTTTCGCGGCTGGCAGCAAAGTTCAGAACCATGTTTCTGTGAATAACTCTTGAACCGTAAGTCACAGACGCTCGCTCTTGGCTGCATTCGTTTCAGCTCGTGGCAGCCAGTCTAAAAAAAAACACTATCTTGGACTTCTCTGTATGTTTCCCAGGCGAGCTATTGGCAGCATGTTCAAAACCACTGTTTCTGAGGCTAATTCTTGAACCGTAAGTCTTAGACGCTTGATCTTGGCGGCATTCGTTTCAGCGCCTGGCAATTAGTGGAGAAGCACTGTCTTTGACTTATCTGAAAGTTTCCCAGGCGAGCTATTCACAAGTAAATCCTAGACGCTCGATCTTGGTTACTTTCGCTTTCGCGGCTGGCAGCAAAGTTCAGAACCATGTTTCTGTGAATAACTCTTGAACCGTAAGTCACAGACGCTCGCTCTTGGCTGCATTCGTTTCAGCTCGTGGCAGCCAGTCTAAAAAACACTATCTTGGACTTCTCTGGATGTTTCCCAGGCGAGCTATTGGCAGCATGTTCAGAACCACTGTTTCTGAGGCTAATTCTTGAACCGTAAGTCATAGACGCTCGATCTTGGCGGCATTCGTCTCAGCGCCTGGCAATTAGTATAGAAGCACTGTTTCCCACTGTTTCTGAGGCTAATTCTTGAACCGTAAGTCTTAGACGCTTGATCTTGGCGGCATTCGTCTCAGCGCCTGGCAATCAGTATAGCTGCACTGTCTTTGACTTCTCTGGATGTTTTCCAGGCGAGCTATTCACAAGTAAATCCTAGACGCTCGATCTTGGTTGCTTTCGCTTTCGCGGCTGGCAGCAAAGTTCAGAACCATGTTTATGTGAATAACTCTTGAACCGTAAGTCACAGACGCTCGCTCTTGGCTGCATTCGTTTCAGCTCGTGGCAGCCAGTCTAAAAAAAACACTATCTTGGACTTCTCTGGATGTTTCCCAGGCGAGCTATTGGCAGCCGGTTCAAAACCACTGTTTCTGAGGCTAATTCTTGAACCGTAAGTCATAGACTCTCGATCTTGGCGGCATTCGTCTCAGCGCCTGGCAATTAGTATAGAAGCACTGTCTTTGACTTCACTGGATGTTTCCCAGGCGAGCTATTGACAAGTAAATCCTAGACGCTCGATCTTGGTTATTTTCGCTTTCGCGGCTGGCAGCAAAGTTCAGAACCATGTTTCTGTGAATAACTCTTGAACCGTAAGTCACAGACGCTCGCTCTTGGCTGCATTCGTTTCAGCTCGTGGCAGGCAGTCTAAAAAAACACTATCTTGGACTTCTCTGGATGTTTCCCAGGCGAGCTATTGGCAGCATGTTTTGAACCACTGTTTCTGAGGCTAATTCTTGAACCGTAAGTCATAGACGCTCGATCTTGGCGGCATTCGTCTCAGCGCCTGGCAATTAGTATAGAAGCACTGTTTCCCACTGTTTCTGAGGCTAATTCTTGAACCGTAAGTCTTAGACGCTTGATCTTGGCGGCATTCGTCTCAGCGCCTGGCAATTAGTATAGAAGCACTGTCTTTGACTTCTCTGGATGTTTCCCAGGCGAGCTATTCACAAGTAAATCCTAGACGCTCGATCTTGGTTACTTTCGCTTTCGCGGCTGGCAGCAAAGTTCAGAACCATGTTTCTGTGAATAACTCTTGAACCGTAAGTCACAGGCGCTCGCTCTTGGCTGCATTCGTTTCAGCTCGTGGCAGCCAGTCTAAAAAAAAACACTATCTTGGACTTCTCTGTATGTTTCCCAGGCGAGCTATTGGCAGCATGTTCAAAACCACTGTTTCTGAGGCTAATTCTTGAACCGTAAGTCTTAGACGCTTGATCTTGGCGGCATTCGTCTCAGCGCCTGGCAATTAGTGGAGAAGCACTGTCTTTGACTTATCTGAAAGTTTCCCAGGCGAGCTATTCACAAGTAAATCCTAGACGCTCGATCTTGGTTACTTTCGCTTTCGCGGCTGGCAGCAAAGTTCAGAACCATGTTTCTGTGAATAACTCTTGAACCGTAAGTCACAGACGCTCGCTCTTGGCTGCATTCGTTTCAGCTCGTGGCAGCCAGTCTAAAAAACACTATCTTGGACTTCTCTGGATGTTTCCCAGGCGAGCTATTGGCAGCATGTTCAGAACCACTGTTTCTGAGGCTAATTCTTGAACCGTAAGTCATAGACGCTCGATCTTGGCGGCATTCGTCTCAGCGCCTGGCAATTAGTATAGAAGCACTGTTTCCCACTGTTTCTGAGGCTAATTCTTGAACCGTAAGTCTTAGACGCTTGATCTTGGCGGCATTCGTCTCAGCGCCTGGCAATCAGTATAGCTGCACTGTCTTTGACTTCTCTGGATGTTTTCCAGGCGAGCTATTCACAAGTAAATCCTAGACGCTCGATCTTGGTTGCTTTCGCTTTCGCGGCTGGCAGCAAAGTTCAGAACCATGTTTATGTGAATAACTCTTGAACCGTAAGTCACAGACGCTCGCTCTTGGCTGCATTCGTTTCAGCTCGTGGCAGCCAGTCTAAAAAAACACTATCTTGGACTTCTCTGGATGTTTCCCAGGCGAGCTATTGGCAGCATGTTCAAAACCACTGTTTCTGAGGCTAATTCTTGAACCGTAAGTCATAGACGCTCGATCTTGGCGGCATTCGTCTCAGCGCCTGGCAATTAGTATAGAAGCACTGTTTCCCACTGTTTCTGAGGCTAATTCTTGAACCGTAAGTCTTAGACGCTTGATCTTGGCGGCATTCGTCTCAGCGCCTGGCAATTAGTATAGAAGCACTGTCTTTGACTTATCTGAAAGTTTCCCAGGCGAGCTATTCACAAGTAAATCCTAGACGCTCGATCTTGGTTACTTTCGCTTTCGCGGCTGGCAGCAAAGTTCAGAACCATGTTTCTGTGAATAACTCTTGAACCGTAAGTCACAGACGCTCGCTCTTGGCTGCATTCGTTTCAGCTCGTGGCAGCCAGTCTAAAAAAAACACTATCTTGGACTTCTCTGGATGTTTCCCAGGCGAGCTATTGGCAGCCGGTTCAAAACCACTGTTTCTGAGGCTAATTCTTGAACCGTAAGTCATAGACGCTCGATCTTGGCGGCATTCGTCTCAGCGCCTGGCAATTAGTATAGAAGCACTGTTTCCCACTGTTTCTGAGGCTAATTCTTGAACCGTAAGTCATAGACTCTCGATCTTGGCGGCATTCGTCTCAGCGCCTGGCAATTAGTATAGAAGCACTGTCTTTGACTTCTCTGGATGTTTCCCAGGCGAGCTATTCACAAGTAAATCCTAGACGCTCGATCTTGGTTACTTTCGCTTTCGCGGCTGGCAGCAAAGTTCAGAACCATGTTTCTGTGAATAACTCTTGAACCGTAAGTCACAGACGCTCGCTCTTGGCTGCATTCGTTTCAGCTCGTGGCAGCCAGTCTAAAAAAAAACACTATCTCGGACTTCTCTGTATGTTTCCCAGGCGAGCTATTGGCAGCATGTTCAAAACCACTGTTTCTGAGGCTAATTCTTGAACCGTAAGTCTTAGACGCTTGATCTTGGCGGCATTCGTCTCAGCGCCTGGCAATTAGTGGAGAAGCACTGTCTTTGACTTATCTGAAAGTTTCCCAGGCGAGCTATTCACAAGTAAATCCTAGACGCTCGATCTTGGTTACTTTCGCTTTCGCGGCTGGCAGCAAAGTTCAGAACCATGTTTCTGTGAATAACTCTTGAACCGTAAGTCACAGACGCTCGCTCTTGGCTGCATTCGTTTCAGCTCGTGGCAGCCAGTCTAAAAAACACTATCTTGGACTTCTCTGGATGTTTCCCAGGCGAGCTATTGGCAGCATGTTCAGAACCACTGTTTCTGAGGCTAATTCTTAAACCGTAAGTCATAGACGCTCGATCTTGGCGGCATTCGTCTCAGCGCCTGGCAATTAGTATAGAAGCACTGTTTCCCACTGTTTCTGAGGCTAATTCTTGAACCGTAAGTCTTAGACGCTTGATCTTGGCGGCATTCGTCTCAGCGCCTGGCAATCAGTATAGCTGCACTGTCTTTGACTTCTCTGGATGTTTTCCAGGCGAGCTATTCACAAGTAAATCCTAGACGCTCGATCTTGGTTGCTTTCGCTTTCGCGGCTGGCAGCAAAGTTCAGAACCATGTTTATGTGAATAACTCTTGAACCGTAAGTCACAGACGCTCGCTCTTGGCTGCATTCGTTTCAGCTCGTGGCAGCCAGTCTAAAAAAACACTATCTTGGACTTCTCTGGATGTTTCCCAGGCGAGCTATTGGCAGCATGTTCAAAACCACTGTTTCTGAGGCTAATTCTTGAACCGTAAGTCATAGACGCTCGATCTTGGCGGCATTCGTCTCAGCGCCTGGCAATTAGTATAGAAGCACTGTTTCCCACTGTTTCTGAGGCTAATTCTTGAACCGTAAGTCTTAGACGCTTGATCTTGGCGGCATTCGTCTCAGCGCCTGGCAATTAGTATAGAAGCACTGTCTTTGACTTCTCTGGATGTTTCCCAGGCGAGCTATTCACAAGTAAATCCTAGACGCTCGATCTTGGTTACTTTCGCTTTCGCGGCTGGCAGCAAAGTTCAGAACCATGTTTCTGTGAATAACTCTTGAACCGTAAGTCACAGACGCTCGCTCTTGGCTGCATTCGTTTCAGCTCGTGGCAGCCAGTCTAAAAAAAAACACTATCTTGGACTTCTCTGTATGTTTCCCAGGCGAGCTATTGGCAGCATGTTCAAAACCACTGTTTCTGAGGCTAATTCTTGAACCGTAAGTCTTAGACGCTTGATCTTGGCGGCATTCGTCTCAGCGCCTGGCAATTAGTGGAGAAGCACTGTCTTTGACTTATCTGAAAGTTTCCCAGGCGAGCTATTCACAAGTAAATCCTAGACGCTCGATCTTGGTTACTTTCGCTTTCGCGGCTGGCAGCAAAGTTCAGAACCATGTTTCTGTGAATAACTCTTGAACCGTAAGTCACAGACGCTCGCTCTTGGCTGCATTCGTTTCAGCTCGTGGCAGCCAGTCTAAAAAACACTATCTTGGACTTCTCTGGATGTTTCCCAGGCGAGCTATTGGCAGCATGTTCAGAACCACTGTTTCTGAGGCTAATTCTTGAACCGTAAGTCATAGACGCTCGATCTTGGCGGCATTCGTCTCAGCGCCTGGCAATTAGTATAGAAGCACTGTTTCCCACTGTTTCTGAGGCTAATTCTTGAACCGTAAGTCTTAGACGCTTGATCTTGGCGGCATTCGTCTCAGCGCCTGGCAATCAGTATAGCTGCACTGTCTTTGACTTCTCTGGATGTTTTCCAGGCGAGCTATTCACAAGTAAATCCTAGACGCTCGATCTTGGTTGCTTTCGCTTTCGCGGCTGGCAGCAAAGTTCAGAACCATGTTTATGTGAATAACTCTTGAACCGTAAGTCACAGACGCTCGCTCTTGGCTGCATTCGTTTCAGCTCGTGGCAGCCAGTCTAAAAAAACACTATCTTGGACTTCTCTGGATGTTTCCCAGGCGAGCTATTGGCAGCATGTTCAAAACCACTGTTTCTGAGGCTAATTCTTGAACCGTAAGTCATAGACGCTCGATCTTGGCGGCATTCGTCTCAGCGCCTGGCAATTAGTATAGAAGCACTGTTTCCCACTGTTTCTGAGGCTAATTCTTGAACCGTAAGTCTTAGACGCTTGATCTTGGCGGCATTCGTCTCAGCGCCTGGCAATTAGTATAGAAGCACTGTCTTTGACTTATCTGAAAGTTTCCCAGGCGAGCTATTCACAAGTAAATCCTAGACACTCGATCTTGGTTACTTTCGCTTTCGCGGCTGGCAGCAAAGTTCAGAACCATGTTTCTGTGAATAACTCTTGAACCGTAAGTCACAGACGCTCGCTCTTGGCTGCATTCGTTTCAGCTCGTGGCAGCCAGTCTAAAAAAACCACTATCTTGGACTTCTCTGGATGTTTCCCAGGCGAGCTATTGGCAGCCGGTTCAAAACCACTGTTTCTGAGGCTAATTCTTGAACCGTAAGTCATAGACGCTCGATCTTGGCGGCATTCGTCTCAGCGCCTGGCAATTAGTATAGAAGCACTGTTTCCCACTGTTTCTGAGGCTAATTCTTGAACCGTAAGTCATAGACTCTCGATCTTGGCGGCATTCGTCTCAGCGCCTGGCAATTAGTATAGAAGCACTGTCTTTGACTTCACTGGATGTTTCCCAGGCGAGCTATTGACAAGTAAATCCTAGACGCTCGATCTTGGTTATTTTCGCTTTCGCGGCTGGCAGCAAAGTTCAGAACCATGTTTCTGTGAATAACTCTTGAACCGTAAGTCACAGACGCTCGCTCTTGGCTGCATTCGTTTCAGCTCGTGGCAGCCAGTCTAAAAAAAACACTATCTTGGACTTCTCTGGATGTTTCCCAGGCGAGCTATTGGCAGCATGTTCAGAACCACTGTTTCTGAGGCTAATTCTTGAACCGTAAGTCATAGACGCTCGATCTTGGCGGCATTCGTCTCAGCGCCTGGCAATTAGTATAGAAGCACTGTCTTTGACTTCTCTGGATGTTTCCCAGGCGAGCTATTCACAAGTAAATCCTAGACGCTCGATCTTGGTTATTTTCGCTTTCGCGGCTGCAAGCAAAGTTCAGAACCATGTTTCTGTGAATAACTCTTGAACCGTAAGTGACAGACGCTCGCTCTTGGCTGCATTCGTTTCAGCTCGTGGCAGCCAGTCTAAAAAACACTATCTTGGACTTCTCTGGATGTTTCCCAGGCGAGCTATTGGCAGCATGTTCAGAACCACTGTTTCTGAGGCTAATTCTTGAACCGTAAGTCATAGACGCTCGATCTTGGCGGCATTCGTCTCAGCGCCTGGCAATTAGTATAGAAGCACTGTTTCCCACTGTTTCTGAGGCTAATTCTTGAACCGTAAGTCTTAGACGCTTGATCTTGGCGGCATTCGTCTCAGCGCCTGGCAATTAGTATAGAAGCACTGTCTTTGACTTATCTGAAAGTTTCCCAGGCGAGCTATTCACAAGTAAATCCTAGACGCTCGATCTTGGTTACTTTCGCTTTCGCGGCTGGCAGCAAAGTTCAGAACCATGTTTCTGTGAATAACTCTTGAACCGTAAGTCACAGACGCTCGCTCTTGGCTGCATTCGTTTCAGCTCGTGGCAGCCAGTCTAAAAAAACACTATCTTGGACTTCTCTGGATGTTTCCCAGGCGAGCTATTGGCAGCATGTTCAGAACCACTGTTTCTGAGGCTAATTCTTGAACCGTAAGTCATAGACGCTCGATCTTGGCGGCATTCGTCTCAGCGCCTGGCAATTAGTATAGAAGCACTGTCTTTGACTTCTCTGGATGTTTCCCAGGCGAGCTATTGACAAGTAAATCCTAGACGCTCGATCTTGGTTACTTTCGCTTTCGCGGCTGGCAGCAAAGTTCAGAACCATGTTTCTGTGAATAACTCTTGAACCGTAAGTCACAGACGCTCGCTCTTGGCTGCATTCGTTTCAGCTCGTGGCAGGCAGTCTAAAAAAACACTATCTTGGACTTCTCTGGATGTTTCCCAGGCGAGCTATTGGCAGCATGTTTTGAACCACTGTTTCTGAGGCTAATTCTTGAACCGTAAGTCATAGACGCTCGATCTTGGCGGCATTCGTCTCAGCGCCTGGCAATTAGTATAGAAGCACTGTTTCCCACTGTTTCTGAGGCTAATTCTTGAACCGTAAGTCTTAGACGCTTGATCTTGGCGGCATTCGTCTCAGCGCCTGGCAATTAGTATAGAAGCACTGTCTTTGACTTCTCTGGATGTTTCCCAGGCGAGCTATTCACAAGTAAATCCTAGACGCTCGATCTTGGTTACTTTCGCTTTCGCGGCTGGCAGCAAAGTTCAGAACCATGTTTCTGTGAATAACTCTTGAACCGTAAGTCACAGACGCTCGCTCTTGACTGCATTCGTTTCAGCTCGTGGCAGCCAGTCTAAAAAAAAACACTATCTTGGACTTCTCTGTATGTTTCCCAGGCGAGCTATTGGCAGCATGTTCAAAACCACTGTTTCTGAGGCTAATTCTTGAACCGTAAGTCATAGACGCTCGATCTTGGCGGCATTCGTCTCAGCGCCTGGCAATTAGTATAGAAGCACTGTTTCCCACTGTTTCTGAGGCTAATTCTTGAACCGTAAGTCTTAGACGCTTGATCTTGGCGGCATTCGTCTCAGCGCCTGGCAATTAGTGGAGAAGCACTGTCTTTGACTTATCTGAAAGTTTCCCAGGCGAGCTATTCACAAGTAAATCCTAGACGCTCGATCTTGGTTACTTTCGCTTTCGCGGCTGGCAGCAAAGTTCAGAACCATGTTTCTGTGAATAACTCTTGAACCGTAAGTCACAGACGCTCGCTCTTGGCTGCATTCGTTTCAGCTCGTGGCAGCCAGTCTAAAAAAAACACTATCTTGGACTTCTCTGGATGTTTCCCAGGCGAGCTATTGGCAGCATGTTCAGAACCACTGTTTCTGAGGCTAATTCTTGAACCGTAAGTCATAGACGCTCGATCTTGGCGGCATTCGTCTCAGCGCCTGGCAATTAGTATAGAAGCACTGTCTTTGACTTCTCTGGATGTTTCCCAGGCGAGCTATTGACAAGTAAATCCTAGACGCTCGATCTTGGTTACTTTCGCTTTCGCGGCTGGCAGCAAAGTTCAGAACCATGTTTCTGTGAATAACTCTTGAACCGTAAGTCACAGACGCTCGCTCTTGGCTGCATTCGTTTCAGCTCGTGGCAGGCAGTCTAAAAAAACACTATCTTGGACTTCTCTGGATGTTTCCCAGGCGAGCTATTGGCAGCATGTTTTGAACCACTGTTTCTGAGGCTAATTCTTGAACCGTAAGTCATAGACGCTCGATCTTGGCGGCATTCGTCTCAGCGCATGGCAATTAGTATAGAAGCACTGTTTCCCACTGTTTCTGAGGCTAATTCTTGAACCGTAAGTCTTAGACGCTTGATCTTGGCGGCATTCGTCTCAGCGCCTGGCAATTAGTATAGAAGCACTGTCTTTGACTTCTCTGGATGTTTCCCAGGCGAGCTATTCACAAGTAAATCCTAGACGCTCGATCTTGGTTACTTTCGCTTTCGCGGCTGGCAGCAAAGTTCAGAACCATGTTTCTGTGAATAACTCTTGAACCGTAAGTCACAGACGCTCGCTCTTGACTGCATTCGTTTCAGCTCGTGGCAGCCAGTCTAAAAAAAACACTATCTTGGACTTCTCTGGATGTTTCCCAGGCGAGCTATTGGCAGCATGTTCAGAACCACTGTTTCTGAGGCTAATTCTTGAACCGTAAGTCATAGACGCTCGATCTTGGCGGCATTCGTCTCAGCGCCTGGCAATTAGTATAGAAGCACTGTTTCCCACTGTTTCTGAGGCTAATTCTTGAACCGTAAGTCTTAGACGCTTGATCTTGGCGGCATTCGTCTCAGCGCCTGGCAATTAGTATAGAAGCACTGTCTTTGACTTATCTGAAAGTTTCCCAGGCGAGCTATTCACAAGTAAATCCTAGACGCTCGATCTTGGTTACTTTCGCTTTCGCGGCTGGCAGCAAAGTTCAGAACCATGTTTCTGTGAATAACTCTTGAACCGTAAGTCACAGACGCTCGCTCTTGGCTGCATTCGTTTCAGCTCGTGGCAGCCAGTCTAAAAAAACCACTATCTTGGACTTCTCTGGATGTTTCCCAGGCGAGCTATTGGCAGCCGGTTCAAAACCACTGTTTCTGAGGCTAATTCTTGAACCGTAAGTCATAGACGCTCGATCTTGGCGGCATTCGTCTCAGCGCCTGGCAATTAGTATAGAAGCACTGTTTCCCACTGTTTCTGAGGCTAATTCTTGAACCGTAAGTCATAGACTCTCGATCTTGGCGGCATTCGTCTCAGCGCCTGGCAATTAGTATAGAAGCACTGTCTTTGACTTCACTGGATGTTTCCCAGGCGAGCTATTGACAAGTAAATCCTAGACGCTCGATCTTGGTTATTTTCGCTTTCGCGGCTGGCAGCAAAGTTCAGAACCATGTTTCTGTGAATAACTCTTGAACCGTAAGTCACAGACGCTCGCTCTTGGCTGCATTCGTTTCAGCTCGTGGCAGCCAGTCTAAAAAAAACACTATCTTGGACTTCTCTGGATGTTTCCCAGGCGAGCTATTGGCAGCATGTTCAGAACCACTGTTTCTGAGGCTAATTCTTGAACCGTAAGTCATAGACGCTCGATCTTGGCGGCATTCGTCTCAGCGCCTGGCAATTAGTATAGAAGCACTGTCTTTGACTTCTCTGGATGTTTCCCAGGCGAGCTATTGACAAGTAAATCCTAGACGCTCGATCTTGGTTACTTTCGCTTTCGCGGCTGGCAGCAAAGTTCAGAACCATGTTTCTGTGAATAACTCTTGAACCGTAAGTCACAGACGCTCGCTCTTGGCTGCATTCGTTTCAGCTCGTGGCAGGCAGTCTAAAAAAACACTATCTTGGACTTCTCTGGATGTTTCCCAGGCGAGCTATTGGCAGCATGTTTTGAACCACTGTTTCTGAGGCTAATTCTTGAACCGTAAGTCATAGACGCTCGATCTTGGCGGCATTCGTCTCAGCGCCTGGCAATTAGTATAGAAGCACTGTTTCCCACTGTTTCTGAGGCTAATTCTTGAACCGTAAGTCTTAGACGCTTGATCTTGGCGGCATTCGTCTCAGCGCCTGGCAATTAGTATAGAAGCACTGTCTTTGACTTCTCTGGATGTTTCCCAGGCGAGCTATTCACAAGTAAATCCTAGACGCTCGATCTTGGTTACTTTCGCTTTCGCGGCTGGCAGCAAAGTTCAGAACCATGTTTCTGTGAATAACTCTTGAACCGTAAGTCACAGACGCTCGCTCTTGACTGCATTCGTTTCAGCTCGTGGCAGCCAGTCTAAAAAAAAACACTATCTTGGACTTCTCTGTATGTTTCCCAGGCGAGCTATTGGCAGCATGTTCAAAACCACTGTTTCTGAGGCTAATTCTTGAACCGTAAGTCATAGACGCTCGATCTTGGCGGCATTCGTCTCAGCGCCTGGCAATTAGTATAGAAGCACTGTTTCCCACTGTTTCTGAGGCTAATTCTTGAACCGTAAGTCTTAGACGCTTGATCTTGGCGGCATTCGTCTCAGCGCCTGGCAATTAGTGGAGAAGCACTGTCTTTGACTTATCTGAAAGTTTCCCAGGCGAGCTATTCACAAGTAAATCCTAGACGCTCGATCTTGGTTACTTTCGCTTTCGCGGCTGGCAGCAAAGTTCAGAACCATGTTTCTGTGAATAACTCTTGAACCGTAAGTCACAGACGCTCGCTCTTGGCTGCATTCGTTTCAGCTCGTGGCAGCCAGTCTAAAAAAAACACTATCTTGGACTTCTCTGGATGTTTCCCAGGCGAGCTATTGGCAGCATGTTCAGAACCACTGTTTCTGAGGCTAATTCTTGAACCGTAAGTCATAGACGCTCGATCTTGGCGGCATTCGTCTCAGCGCCTGGCAATTAGTATAGAAGCACTGTCTTTGACTTCTCTGGATGTTTCCCAGGCGAGCTATTGACAAGTAAATCCTAGACGCTCGATCTTGGTTACTTTCGCTTTCGCGGCTGGCAGCAAAGTTCAGAACCATGTTTCTGTGAATAACTCTTGAACCGTAAGTCACAGACGCTCGCTCTTGGCTGCATTCGTTTCAGCTCGTGGCAGGCAGTCTAAAAAAACACTATCTTGGACTTCTCTGGATGTTTCCCAGGCGAGCTATTGGCAGCATGTTTTGAACCACTGTTTCTGAGGCTAATTCTTGAACCGTAAGTCATAGACGCTCGATCTTGGCGGCATTCGTCTCAGCGCCTGGCAATTAGTATAGAAGCACTGTTTCCCACTGTTTCTGAGGCTAATTCTTGAACCGTAAGTCTTAGACGCTTGATCTTGGCGGCATTCGTCTCAGCGCCTGGCAATTAGTATAGAAGCACTGTCTTTGACTTCTCTGGATGTTTCCCAGGCGAGCTATTCACAAGTAAATCCTAGACGCTCGATCTTGGTTACTTTCGCTTTCGCGGCTGGCAGCAAAGTTCAGAACCATGTTTCTGTGAATAACTCTTGAACCGTAAGTCACAGACGCTCGCTCTTGACTGCATTCGTTTCAGCTCGTGGCAGCCAGTCTAAAAAAAAACACTATCTTGGACTTCTCTGTATGTTTCCCAGGCGAGCTATTGGCAGCATGTTCAAAACCACTGTTTCTGAGGCTAATTCTTGAACCGTAAGTCATAGACGCTCGATCTTGGCGGCATTCGTCTCAGCGCCTGGCAATTAGTATAGAAGCACTGTTTCCCACTGTTTCTGAGGCTAATTCTTGAACCGTAAGTCTTAGACGCTTGATCTTGGCGGCATTCGTCTCAGCGCCTGGCAATTAGTGGAGAAGCACTGTCTTTGACTTATCTGAAAGTTTCCCAGGCGAGCTATTCACAAGTAAATCCTAGACGCTCGATCTTGGTTACTTTCGCTTTCGCGGCTGGCAGCAAAGTTCAGAACCATGTTTCTGTGAATAACTCTTGAACCGTAAGTCACAGACGCTCGCTCTTGGCTGCATGCGTTTCAGCTCGTGGCAGCCAGTCTAAAAAAACACTATCTTGGACTTCTCTGGATGTTTCCCAGGCGAGCTATTGGCAGCATGTTCAGAACCACTGTTTCTGAGGCTAATTCTTGAACCGTAAGTCATAGACGCTCGATCTTGGCGGCATTCGTCTCAGCGCCTGGCAATTAGTATAGAAGCACTGTTTCCCACTGTTTCTGAGGCTAATTCTTGAACCGTAAGTCATAGACGCTCGATCTTGGCGGCATTCGTCTCAGCGCCTGGCAATTAGTATAGAAGCACTGTTTCCCACTGTTTCTGAGGCTAATTCTTGAACCGTAAGTCTTAGACGCTTGATCTTGGCGGCATTCGTCTCAGCGCCTGGCAATTAGTATAGCTGCACTGTCTTTGACTTCTCTGGATGTTTTCCAGGCGAGCTATTCACAAGTAAATCCTAGACGCTCGATCTTGGTTGCTTTCGCTTTCGCGGCTGGCAGCAAAGTTCAGAACCATGTTTATGTGAATAACTTTTGAACCGTAAGTCACAGACGCTCGCTCTTGGCTGCATTCGTTTCAGCTCGTGGCAGCCAGTCTAAAAAACACTATCTTGGACTTCTCTGGATGTTTCCCCGGCGAGCTATTGGCAGCATGTTCAAAACCACTGTTTCTGAGGCTAATTCTTGAACCGTAAGTCATAGACGCTCGATCTTGGCGGCATTCGTCTCAGCGCCTGGCAATTAGTATAGAAGCACTGTTTCCCACTGTTTCTGAGGCTAATTCTTGAACCGTAAGTCTTAGACGCTTGATCTTGGCGGCATTCGTCTCAGCGCCTGGCAATTAGTATGGAAGCACTATCTTTGACTTCTCTGGATGTTTCCCAGGCGAGCTATTGACAAGTAAATCCTAGACGCTCGATCTTGGTTATTTTCGCTTTCGCGGCTGGCAGCAAAGTTCAGAACCATGTTTCTGTGAATAACTCTTGAACCGTAAGTCACAGACGCTCGCTCTTGGCTGCATTCGTTTCAGCTCGTGGCAGCCAGTCTAAAAAAAACACTATCTTGGACTTCTCTGGATGTTTCCCAGGCGAGCTATTAGCAGCATGTTCAGAACCACTGTTTCTGAGGCTAATTCTTGAACCGTAAGTCATAGACGCTCGATCTTGGCGGCATTCGTCTCAGCGCCTGGCAATTAGTATAGAAGCACTGTCTTTGACTTCTCTGGATGTTTCCCAGGCGAGCTATTGACAAGTAAATCCTAGACGCTCGATCTTGGTTACTTTCGCTTTCGCGGCTGGCAGCAAAGTTCAGAACCATGTTTCTGTGAATAACTCTTGAACCGTAAGTCACAGACGCTCGCTCTTGGCTGCATTCGTTTCAGCTCGTGGCAGGCAGACTAAAAAAACACTATCTTGGACTTCTCTGGATGTTTCCCAGGCGAGCTATTGGCAGCATGTTCAAAACCACTATTTCTGAGGCTAATTCTTGAACCGTAAGTCATAGACGCTCGATCTTGGCGGCATTCGTCTCAGCGCCTGGCAATTAGTATAGAAGCACTGTTTCCCACTGTTTCTGAGGCTAATTCTTGAACCGTAAGTCTTAGACGCTTGATCTTGGCGGCATTCGTCTCAGCGCCTGGCAATTAGTATAGCTGCACTGTCTTTGACTTCTCTGGATGTTTTCCAGGCGAGCTATTCACAAGTAAATCCTAGACGCTCGATCTTGGTTGCTTTGGCTTTCGCGGCTGGCAGCAAAGTTCAGAACCATGTTTATGTGAATAACTTTTGAACCGTAAGTCACAGACGCTCGCTCTTGGCTGCATTCGTTTCAGCTCGTCGCAGCCAGTCTAAAAAAAAACACTATCTTGGACTTCTCTGGATGTTTCCCAGGCGAGCTATTGGCAGCATGTTCAGAACCACTGTTTCTGAGGCTAATTCTTGAACCGTAAGTCATAGACGCTCGATCTTGGCGGCATTCGTCTCAGCGCCTGGCAATTAGTATAGAAGCACTGTTTCCCACTGTTTCTGAGGCTAATTCTTGAACCGTAAGTCTTAGACGCTTGATCTTGGCGGCATTCGTCTCAGCGCCTGGCAATTAGTATAGAAGCACTGTCTTTGACTTCTCTGGATGTTTCCCAGGCGAGCTATTGACAAGTAAATCCTAGACGCTCGATCTTGGTTATTTTCGCTTTCGCGGCTGGCAGCAAAGTTCACAACCATGTTTCTGTGAATAACTCTTGAACCGTAAGTGACAGACGCTCGCTCTTGGCTGCATTCGTTTCAGCTCGTGGCAGCCAGTCTAAAAAACACTATCTTGGACTTCTCTGGATGTTTCCCAGGCGAGCTATTGGCAGCATGTTCAAAACCACTGTTTCTGAGGCTAATTCTTGAACCGTAAGTCATAGACGCTCGATCTTGGCGGCATTCGTCTCAGCGCCTGGCAATTAGTATAGAAGCACTGTTTCCCACTGTTTCTGAGGCTAATTCTTGAACCGTAAGTCATAGACGCTCGATCTTGGCGGCATTCGTCTCAGCGCCTGGCAATTAGTATAGAAGCACTGTCTTTGACTTCTCTGGATGTTTCCCAGGCGAGCTATTGACAAGTAAATCCTAGACGCTCGATCTTGGTTATTTTCGCTTTCGCGGCTGGCAGCAAAGTTCAGAACCATGTTTCTGTGAATAACTCTTGAACCGTAAGTGACAGACGCTCGCTCTTGGCTGCATTCGTTTCAGCTCGTGGCAGCCAGTCTAAAAAACACTATCTTGGACTTCTCTGGATGTTTCCCAGGCGAGCTATTGGCAGCATGTTCAGAACCACTGTTTCTGAGGCTAATTCTTGAACCGTAAGTCATAGACGCTCGATCTTGGCGGCATTCGTCTCAGCGCCTGGCAATTAGTATGGAAGCACTGTTTCCCACTGTTTCTGAGGCTAATTCTTGAACCGTAAGTCATAGACGCTCGATCTTGGCGGCATTCGTCTCAGCGCCTGGCAATTAGTATAGAAGCACTGTCTTTGACTTCTCTGGATGTTTCCCAGGCGAGCTATTGACAAGTAAATCCTAGACGCTCGATCTTGGTTATTTTCGCTTTCGCGGCTGGCAGCAAAGTTCAGAACCATGTTTCTGTGAATAACTCTTGAACCGTAAGTGACAGACGCTCGCTCTTGGCTGCATTCGTTTCAGCTCGTGGCAGCCAGTCTAAAAAACACTATCTTGGACTTCTCTGGATGTTTCCCAGGCGAGCTATTGGCAGCATGTTCAGAACCACTGTTTCTGAGGCTAATTCTTGAACCGTAAGTCATAGACGCTCGATCTTGGCGGCATTCGTCTCAGCGCCTGGCAATTAGTATGGAAGCACTGTTTCCCACTGTTTCTGAGGCTAATTCTTGAACCGTAAGTCTTAGACGCTTGATCTTGGCGGCATTCGTCTCAGCGCCTGGCAATTAGTATAGCTGCACTGTCTTTAACTTCTCTGGATGTTTTCCAGGCGAGCTATTCACAAGTAAATCCTAGACGCTCGATCTTGGTTGCTTTGGCTTTCGCGGCTGGCAGCAAAGTTCAGAACCATGTTTATGTGAATAACTTTTGAACCGTAAGTCACAGACGCTCGCTCTTGGCTGCATTCGTTTCAGCTCGTCGCAGCCAGTCTAAAAAAAAACACTATCTTGGACTTCTCTGTATGTTTCCCAGGCGAGCTATTGGCAGCATGTTCAGAACCACTGTTTCTGAGGCTAATTCTTGAACCGTAAGTCATAGACGCTCGATCTTGGCGGCATTCGTCTCAGCGCCTGGCAATTAGTATAGAAGCACTGTTTCCCACTGTTTCTGAGGCTAATTCTTGAACCGTAAGTCTTAGACGCTTGATCTTGGCGGCATTCGTCTCAGCGCCTGGCAATTAGTATAGAAGCACTGTCTTTGACTTCTCTGGATGTTTCCCAGGCGAGCTATTCACAAGTAAATCCTAGACGCTCGATCTTGGTTATTTTCGCTTTCGCGGCTGCAAGCAAAGTTCAGAACCATGTTTCTGTGAATAACTCTTGAACCGTAAGTGACAGACGCTCGCTCTTGGCTGCATTCGTTTCAGCTCGTGGCAGCCAGTCTAAAAAACACTATCTTGGAATCTCTGGATGTTTCCCAGGCGAGCTATTGGCAGCATGTTCAGAACCACTGTTTCTGAGGCTAATTCTTGAACCGTAAGTCATAGACGCTCGATCTTGGCGTCATTCGTCTCAGCGCCTGGCAATTAGTATAGAAGCACTGTTTCCCACTGTTTCTGAGGCTAATTCTTGAACCGTAAGTCTTAGACGCTTGATCTTGGCGGCATTCGTCTCAGCGCCTGGCAATCAGTATAGCTGCACTGTCTTTGACTTCTCTGGATGTTTTCCAGGCGAGCTATTCACAAGTAAATCCTAGACGCTCGATCTTGGTTGCTTTCGCTTTCGCGGCTGGCAGCAAAGTTCAGAACCATGTTTATGTGAATAACTCTTGAACCGTAAGTCACAGACGCTCGCTCTTGGCTGCATTCGTTTCAGCTCGTGGCAGCCAGTCTAAAAAAACACTATCATGGACTTCTCTGTATGTTTCCCAGGCGAGCTATTGGCAGCATGTTCAGAACCACTGTTTCTGAGGCTAATTCTTGAACCGTAAGTCATAGACGCTCGATCTTGGCGGCATTCGTCTCAGCGCCTGGCAATTAGTATAGAAGCACTGTTTCCCACTGTTTCTGAGGCTAATTCTTGAACCGTAAGTCTTAGACGCTTGATCTTGGCGGCATTCGTCTCAGCGCCTGGCAATTAGTATAGAAGCACTGTCTTTGACTTCTCTGGATGTTTCCCAGGCGAGCTATTCACAAGTAAATCCTAGACGCTCGATCTTGGTTATTTTCGCTTTCGCGGCTGCAAGCAAAGTTCAGAACCATGTTTCTGTGAATAACTCTTGAACCGTAAGTGACAGACGCTCGCTCTTGGCTGCATTCGTTTCAGCTCGTGGCAGCCAGTCTAAAAAACACTATCTTGGAATCTCTGGATGTTTCCCAGGCGAGCTATTGGCAGCATGTTCAGAACCACTGTTTCTGAGGCTAATTCTTGAACCGTAAGTCATAGACGCTCGATCTTGGCGTCATTCGTCTCAGCGCCTGGCAATTAGTATAGAAGCACTGTTTCCCACTGTTTCTGAGGCTAATTCTTGAACCGTAAGTCTTAGACGCTTGATCTTGGCGGCATTCGTCTCAGCGCCTGGCAATCAGTATAGCTGCACTGTCTTTGACTTCTCTGGATGTTTTCCAGGCGAGCTATTCACAAGTAAATCCTAGACGCTCGATCTTGGTTGCTTTCGCTTTCGCGGCTGGCAGCAAAGTTCAGAACCATGTTTATGTGAATAACTCTTGAACCGTAAGTCACAGACGCTCGCTCTTGGCTGCATTCGTTTCAGCTCGTGGCAGCCAGTCTAAAAAAACACTATCATGGACTTCTCTGGATGTTTCCCAGGCGAGCTATTGGCAGCATGTTCAAAACCACTGTTTCTGAGGCTAATTCTTGAACCGTAAGTCATAGACGCTCGATCTTGGCGGCATTCGTCTCAGCGCCTGGCAATTAGTATAGAAGCACTGTTTCCCACTGTTTCTGAGGCTAATTCTTGAATCGTAAGTCATAGACGCTCGATCTTGGCGGCATTCGTCTCAGCGCCTGGCAATTAGTATAGAAGCACTGTCTTTGACTTCTCTGGATGTTTCCCAGGCGAGCTATTGACAAGTAAATCCTAGACGCTCGATCTTGGTTACTTTCGCTTTCGCGGCTGGCAGCAAAGTTCAGAACCATGTTTCTGTGAATAACTCTTGAACCGTAAGTCACAGACGCTCGCTCTTGGCTGCATTCGTTTCAGCTCGTGGCAGCCAGTCTAAAAAAACACTATCTTGGACTTCTCTGGATGTTTCCCAGGCGAGCTATTGGCAGCATGTTCAGAACCACTGTTTCTGAGGCTAATTCTTGAACCGTAAGTCATAGACGCTCGATCTTGGCGGCATTCGTCTCAGCGCCTGGCAATTAGTATAGAAGCACTGTTTCCCACTGTTTCTGAGGCTAATTCTTGAACCGTAAGTCATAGACGCTCGATCTTGGCGGCATTCGTCTCAGCGCCTGGCAATTAGTATAGAAGCACTGTCTTTGACTTCTCTGGATGTTTCCCAGGCGAGCTATTGACAAGTAAATCCTAGACGCTCGATCTTGGTTATTTTCGCTTTCGCGGCTGGCAGCAAAGTTCAGAACCATGTTTCTGTGAATAACTCTTGAACCGTAAGTGACAGACGCTCGCTCTTGGCTGCATTCGTTTCAGCTCGTGGCAGCCAGTCTAAAAAACACTATCTTGGACTTCTCTGGATGTTTCCCAGGCGAGCTATTGGCAGCATGTTCAGAACCACTGTTTCTGAGGCTAATTCTTGAACCGTAAGTCATAGACGCTCGATCTTGGCGGCATTCGTCTCAGCGCCTGGCAATTAGTATTGAAGCACTGTTTCCCACTGTTTCTGAGGCTAATTCTTGAACCGTAAGTCTTAGACGCTTGATCTTGGCGGCATTCGTCTCAGCGCCTGGCAATTAGTATAGAAGCACTGTCTTTGACTTATCTGAAAGTTTCCCAGGCGAGCTATTCACAAGTAAATCCTAGACGCTCGATCTTGGTTACTTTCGCTTTCGCGGCTGGCAGCAAAGTTCAGAACCATGTTTCTGTGAATAACTCTTGAACCGTAAGTCACAGACGCTCGCTCTTGGCTGCATTCGTTTCAGCTCGTGGCAGCCAGTCTAAAAAACACTATCTTGGACTTCTCTGGATGTTTCCCAGGCGAGCTATTGGCAGCATGTTCAGAACCACTGTTTCTGAGGCTAATTCTTGAACCGTAAGTCATAGACGCTCGATCTTGGCGGCATTCGTCTCAGCGCCTGGCAATTAGTATAGAAGCACTGTTTCCCACTGTTTCTGAGGCTAATTCTTGAACCGTAAGTCTTAGACGCTTGATCTTGGCGGCATTCGTCTCAGCGCCTGGCAATTAGTATAGAAGCACTGTCTTTGACTTCTCTGGATGTTTCCCAGGCGAGCTATTCACAAGTAAATCCTAGACGCTCGATCTTGGTTATTTTCGCTTTCGCGGCTGCAAGCAAAGTTCAGAACCATGTTTCTGTGAATAACTCTTGAACCGTAAGTGACAGACGCTCGCTCTTGGCTGCATTCGTTTCAGCTCGTGGCAGCCAGTCTAAAAAACACTATCTTGGACTTCTCTGGATGTTTCCCAGGCGAGCTATTGGCAGCATGTTCAGAACCACTGTTTCTGAGGCTAATTCTTGAACCGTAAGTCATAGACGCTCGATCTTGGCGGCATTCGTCTCAGCGCCTGGCAATTAGTATAGAAGCACTGTTTCCCACTGTTTCTGAGGCTAATTCTTGAACCGTAAGTCTTAGACGCTTGATCTTGGCGGCATTCGTCTCAGCGCCTGGCAATCAGTATAGCTGCACTGTCTTTGACTTCTCTGGATGTTTTCCAGGCGAGCTATTCACAAGTAAATCCTAGACGCTCGATCTTGGTTGCTTTCGCTTTCGCGGCTGGCAGCAAAGTTCAGAACCATGTTTATGTGAATAACTCTTGAACCGTAAGTCACAGACGCTCGCTCTTGGCTGCATTCGTTTCAGCTCGTGGCAGCCAGTCTAAAAAAACACTATCTTGGACTTCTCTGGATGTTTCCCAGGCGAGCTATTGGCAGCATGTTCAAAACCACTGTTTCTGAGGCTAATTCTTGAACCGTAAGTCATAGACGCTCGATCTTGGCGGCATTCGTCTCAGCGCCTGGCAATTAGTATAGAAGCACTGTTTCCCACTGTTTCTGAGGCTAATTCTTGAACCGTAAGTCTTAGACGCTTGATCTTGGCGGCATTCGTCTCAGCGCCTGGCAATTAGTATAGAAGCACTGTCTTTGACTTATCTGAAAGTTTCCCAGGCGAGCTATTCACAAGTAAATCCTAGACGCTCGATCTTGGTTACTTTCGCTTTCGCGGCTGGCAGCAAAGTTCAGAACCATGTTTCTGTGAATAACTCTTGAACCGTAAGTCACAGACGCTCGCTCTTGGCTGCATTCGTTTCAGCTCGTGGCAGCCAGTCTAAAAAAAACACTATCTTGGACTTCTCTGGATGTTTCCCAGGCGAGCTATTGGCAGCCGGTTCAAAACCACTGTTTCTGAGGCTAATTCTTGAACCGTAAGTCATAGACTCTCGATCTTGGCGGCATTCGTCTCAGCGCCTGGCAATTAGTATAGAAGCACTGTCTTTGACTTCACTGGATGTTTCCCAGGCGAGCTATTGACAAGTAAATCCTAGACGCTCGATCTTGGTTATTTTCGCTTTCGCGGCTGGCAGCAAAGTTCAGAACCATGTTTCTGTGAATAACTCTTGAACCGTAAGTCACAGACGCTCGCTCTTGGCTGCATTCGTTTCAGCTCGTGGCAGGCAGTCTAAAAAAACACTATCTTGGACTTCTCTGGATGTTTCCCAGGCGAGCTATTGGCAGCATGTTTTGAACCACTGTTTCTGAGGCTAATTCTTGAACCGTAAGTCATAGACGCTCGATCTTGGCGGCATTCGTCTCAGCGCCTGGCAATTAGTATAGAAGCACTGTTTCCCACTGTTTCTGAGGCTAATTCTTGAACCGTAAGTCTTAGACGCTTGATCTTGGCGGCATTCGTCTCAGCGCCTGGCAATTAGTATAGAAGCACTGTCTTTGACTTCTCTGGATGTTTCCCAGGCGAGCTATTCACAAGTAAATCCTAGACGCTCGATCTTGGTTACTTTCGCTTTCGCGGCTGGCAGCAAAGTTCAGAACCATGTTTCTGTGAATAACTCTTGAACCGTAAGTCACAGACGCTCGCTCTTGGCTGCATTCGTTTCAGCTCGTGGCAGCCAGTCTAAAAAAAAACACTATCTTGGACTTCTCTGTATGTTTCCCAGGCGAGCTATTGGCAGCATGTTCAAAACCACTGTTTCTGAGGCTAATTCTTGAACCGTAAGTCTTAGACGCTTGATCTTGGCGGCATTCGTCTCAGCGCCTGGCAATTAGTGGAGAAGCACTGTCTTTGACTTATCTGAAAGTTTCCCAGGCGAGCTATTCACAAGTAAATCCTAGACGCTCGATCTTGGTTACTTTCGCTTTCGCGGCTGGCAGCAAAGTTCAGAACCATGTTTCTGTGAATAACTCTTGAACCGTAAGTCACAGACGCTCGCTCTTGGCTGCATTCGTTTCAGCTCGTGGCAGCCAGTCTAAAAAACACTATCTTGGACTTCTCTGGATGTTTCCCAGGCGAGCTATTGGCAGCATGTTCAGAACCACTGTTTCTGAGGCTAATTCTTGAACCGTAAGTCATAGACGCTCGATCTTGGCGGCATTCGTCTCAGCGCCTGGCAATTAGTATAGAAGCACTGTTTCCCACTGTTTCTGAGGCTAATTCTTGAACCGTAAGTCTTAGACGCTTGATCTTGGCGGCATTCGTCTCAGCGCCTGGCAATCAGTATAGCTGCACTGTCTTTGACTTCTCTGGATGTTTTCCAGGCGAGCTATTCACAAGTAAATCCTAGACGCTCGATCTTGGTTGCTTTCGCTTTCGCGGCTGGCAGCAAAGTTCAGAACCATGTTTATGTGAATAACTCTTGAACCGTAAGTCACAGACGCTCGCTCTTGGCTGCATTCGTTTCAGCTCGTGGCAGCCAGTCTAAAAAAACACTATCTTGGACTTCTCTGGATGTTTCCCAGGCGAGCTATTGGCAGCATGTTCAAAACCACTGTTTCTGAGGCTAATTCTTGAACCGTAAGTCATAGACGCTCGATCTTGGCGGCATTCGTCTCAGCGCCTGGCAATTAGTATAGAAGCACTGTTTCCCACTGTTTCTGAGGCTAATTCTTGAACCGTAAGTCTTAGACGCTTGATCTTGGCGGCATTCGTCTCAGCGCCTGGCAATTAGTATAGAAGCACTGTCTTTGACTTATCTGAAAGTTTCCCAGGCGAGCTATTCACAAGTAAATCCTAGACGCTCGATCTTGGTTACTTTCGCTTTCGCGGCTGGCAGCAAAGTTCAGAACCATGTTTCTGTGAATAACTCTTGAACCGTAAGTCACAGACGCTCGCTCTTGGCTGCATTCGTTTCAGCTCGTGGCAGCCAGTCTAAAAAAAACACTATCTTGGACTTCTCTGGATGTTTCCCAGGCGAGCTATTGGCAGCCGGTTCAAAACCACTGTTTCTGAGGCTAATTCTTGAACCGTAAGTCATAGACGCTCGATCTTGGCGGCATTCGTCTCAGCGCCTGGCAATTAGTATAGAAGCACTGTTTCCCACTGTTTCTGAGGCTAATTCTTGAACCGTAAGTCATAGACTCTCGATCTTGGCGGCATTCGTCTCAGCGCCTGGCAATTAGTATAGAAGCACTGTCTTTGACTTCACTGGATGTTTCCCAGGCGAGCTATTGACAAGTAAATCCTAGACGCTCGATCTTGGTTATTTTCGCTTTCGCGGCTGGCAGCAAAGTTCAGAACCATGTTTCTGTGAATAACTCTTGAACCGTAAGTCACAGACGCTCGCTCTTGGCTGCATTCGTTTCAGCTCGTGGCAGGCAGTCTAAAAAAACACTATCTTGGACTTCTCTGGATGTTTCCCAGGCGAGCTATTGGCAGCATGTTTTGAACCACTGTTTCTGAGGCTAATTCTTGAACCGTAAGTCATAGACGCTCGATCTTGGCGGCATTCGTCTCAGCGCCTGGCAATTAGTATAGAAGCACTGTTTCCCACTGTTTCTGAGGCTAATTCTTGAACCGTAAGTCTTAGACGCTTGATCTTGGCGGCATTCGTCTCAGCGCCTGGCAATTAGTATAGAAGCACTGTCTTTGACTTCTCTGGATGTTTCCCAGGCGAGCTATTCACAAGTAAATCCTAGACGCTCGATCTTGGTTACTTTCGCTTTCGCGGCTGGCAGCAAAGTTCAGAACCATGTTTCTGTGAATAACTCTTGAACCGTAAGTCACAGACGCTCGCTCTTGGCTGCATTCGTTTCAGCTCGTGGCAGCCAGTCTAAAAAAAAACACTATCTCGGACTTCTCTGTATGTTTCCCAGGCGAGCTATTGGCAGCATGTTCAAAACCACTGTTTCTGAGGCTAATTCTTGAACCGTAAGTCTTAGACGCTTGATCTTGGCGGCATTCGTCTCAGCGCCTGGCAATTAGTGGAGAAGCACTGTCTTTGACTTATCTGAAAGTTTCCCAGGCGAGCTATTCACAAGTAAATCCTAGACGCTCGATCTTGGTTACTTTCGCTTTCGCGGCTGGCAGCAAAGTTCAGAACCATGTTTCTGTGAATAACTCTTGAACCGTAAGTCACAGACGCTCGCTCTTGGCTGCATTCGTTTCAGCTCGTGGCAGCCAGTCTAAAAAACACTATCTTGGACTTCTCTGGATGTTTCCCAGGCGAGCTATTGGCAGCATGTTCAGAACCACTGTTTCTGAGGCTAATTCTTGAACCGTAAGTCATAGACGGCATAGACGCTCGATCTTGGCGGCATTCGTCTCAGCGCCTGGCAATTAGTATAGAAGCACTGTTTCCCACTGTTTCTGAGGCTAATTCTTGAACCGTAAGTCTTAGACGCTTGATCTTGGCGGCATTCGTCTCAGCGCCTGGCAATTAGTATGGAAGCACTATCTTTGACTTCTCTGGATGTTTC
>NW_027463362.1:0-33393 GCF_050947455.1 Rhinoderma darwinii | reverse complement strand
ACATCTACACTGAGGAAGAGGAGGAGGACATAGTGATATACATCTACACTGAGGAAGAGGAGGAGGACATAGTGATATACATCTACACTGCGGAGGAGGGGGACATAGTGATATACATCTACACTGAGGAGGAGGAGGACATAGTGATATACATCTACACTGAGGAAGAGGAGGAGGACATAGTGATATACATCTACACTGAGGAAGAGGAGGAGGACATAGTGATATACATCTACACTGAGGAGGAGGAGGACATAGTGATATACATCTACACTGAGGAGGAGGAGGACATAGTGATATACATCTACACTGAGGAGGAGGAGGACATAGTGATATACATCTACACTGAGGAGGAGGAGGACATAGTGATATACATCTACACTGAGGAGGAGGAGGACATAGTGATATACATCTACACTGAGGAGGAGGAGGAGGACATAGTGATATACATCTACACTGAGGAGGAGGAGGAGGACATAGTGATATACATCTACACTGAGGAGGAGGAGGAGGACATAGTGATATACATCTACACTGAGGAGGAGGAGGAGGACATAGTGATATACATCTACACTGAGGAGGAGGAGGAGGACATAGTGATATACATCTACACTGAGGAGGAGGAGGAAGAGGACATAGTGATATACATCTACACTGAGGAGGAGGAGGACATAGTGATATACATCTACACTGAGGAGGAGGAGGACATAGTGATATACATCTACACTGAGGAGGAGGAGGACATAGTGATATACATCTACACTGAGGAGGAGGAGGACATAGTGATATACATCTACACTGAGGAGGAGGAGGACATAGTGATATACATCTACACTGAGGAGG
This sequence comes from Rhinoderma darwinii, assembly GCF_050947455.1. Classification (NCBI taxonomy): domain Eukaryota; kingdom Metazoa; phylum Chordata; class Amphibia; order Anura; family Rhinodermatidae; genus Rhinoderma; species Rhinoderma darwinii. The sequence continues at coordinate 32,550 of NW_027463362.1, read as the reverse complement.
AGGAGGACATAGTGATATACATCTACACTGAGGAGGAGGGGGACATAGTGATATACATCTACACTGAGGAGGAGGGGGACATAGTGATATACATCTACACTGAGGAGGAGGAGGAGGACATAGTGATATACATCTACACTGAGGAGGAGGAGGACATAGTGATATACAACTACACTGAGGAGGAGGAGGAGGACATAGTGATATACATCTACACTGAGGAGGAGGGGGACATAGTGATATACATCTACACTGAGGAGGAGGAGGAGGACATAGTGATATACATCTACACTGAGGAGGAGGAGGAGGACATAGTGATATACATCTACACTGAGGAGGAGGAGGACATAGTGATATACAACTACACTGAGGAGGAGGAGGAGGACATAGTGATATACATCTACACTGAGGAGGAGGAGGAGGACATAGTGATATACATCTACACTGAGGAGGAGGGGGACATAGTGATATACATCTACACTGAGGAGGAGGGGGACATAGTGATATACATCTACACTGAGGAGGAGGGGGACATAGTGATATACATCTACACTGAGGAGGAGGGGGACATAGTGATATACATCTACACTGAGGAGGAGGAGGACATAGTGATATACATCTACACTGAGGAGGAGGAGGACATAGTGATATACATCTACACTGAGGAGGAGGAGGACATAGTGATATACTCTACACTGAGGAAGAGGAGGAGGACATAGTGATATACATCTACACTGAGGAAGAGGAGGAGGACATAGTGATATACATCTACACTGAGGAGGAGGAGGACATAGTGATATACATCTACACTGAGGAGGAGGAGGACATAGTGATATACATCTACACTGAGGAGGACGAGGACATAGTGATATACATCTACACTGAGGAGGAGGAGGACATAGTGATATACATCTACACTGAGGAGGAGGAGGACATAGTGATATACATCTACACTGAGGAGGAGGACATAGTGATATACATCTACACTGAGGAGGAGGAGGACTTAGTGATATACATCTACACTGAGGAGGAGGAGGAGGACATAGTGATATACAGCTACACTGAGGAGGAGGAGGAGGAGGACATAGTGATATACAGCTACACTGAGGAGGAGGAGGAGGACATAGTGATATACATCTACACTGAGGAGGAGGAGGAGGACATAGTGATATACATCTACACTGAGGAGGAGGAGGAGGAGGACATAGTGATATACATCTACACTGAGGAGCAGGAGGAGGACATAGTGATATACATCTACACTGAGGAGGAGGAGGACATAGTGATATCTACACTGAGGAGGAGGAGGAGGACATAGTGATATCTACACTGAGGAGGAGGAGGACATAGTGATATACATCTACACTGAGGAGGAGGAGGAGGAGGACATAGTGATATACATCTACACTGAGGAGGAGGAAGACATAGTGATATACATCTACACTGAGGAGGAGGAGGACATAGTGATATACATCTACACTGAGGAGGAAGAGGACATAGTGATATACATCTACACTGAGGAGGAAACGACGTAGTGATATACATCTACACTGAGGAGGAGGGGGACGTAGTGATATACATCTACACTGAGGAGGAGGACATAGTGATATACATCTACACTGAGGAGGAGGACATAGTGATATACATCTACACTGAGGAGGAGGACATAGTGATATACATCTACACTGAGGAGGAGGACATAGTGATATACATCTACACTGAGGAGGAGGACATAGTGATATACATCTACACTGAGGAGGAGGAGGACATAGTGATATACATCTACACTGAGGAGGAGGGGGACATAGTGATATACATCTACACTGAGGGGAGGACATAGTGATATACATCTACACTGAGGAGGAGGGGGACATAGTGATATACATCTACACTGAGGAGGAGGAGGAGGACATAGTGATATACATCTACACTGAGGAGGACATAGTGATATACATCTACACTGAGGAGGAGGAGGAGGACATAGTGATATACATCTACACTGAGAGAGGAGGACATAGTGATATACATCTACACGGAGGAGGAGGACATAGTGATATACATCTACACTGAGGAGGAGGAGGACATAGTGATATACATCTACACTGAGGAGGAGGAGGACATAGTGATATACATCTACACTGAGGAGGAGGAGGACATAGTGATATACATCTACACTGAGGAGGAGGACATAGTGATATACATCTACACTGAGGAGGAGGAGGAGGAGGACTTAGTGATATACATCTACACTGAGGAGGAGGAGGAGGACATAGTGATATACAGCTACACTGAGGAGGAGGAGGAGGACATAGTGATATACAGCTACACTGAGGAGGAGGGGGACGTAGTGATATACATCTACACTGAGGAGGAGGACATAGTGATATACATCTACACTGAGGAGGAGGAGGACATAGTGATATACATCTACACTGAGGAGGAGGAGGACATAGTGATATACATCTACACTGAGGAGGAGGACATAGTGATATACATCTACACTGAGGAGGAGGAGGAGGAGGACTTAGTGATATACATCTACACTGAGGAGGAGGAGGAGGACATAGTGATATACATCTACACTGAGGAGGAGGACATAGTGATATACATCTACACGGAGGACGAGGACATAGTGATATACATCTACACTGAGGAGGAGGAGGACATAGTGATATACATCTACACTGAGGAGGAGGAGGACATAGTGATATACATCTACACTGAGGAGGAGGAGGACATAGTGATATACATCTACACTGAGGAGGAGGACATAGTGATATACATCTACACTGAGGAGGAGGAGGAGGAGGACTTAGTGATATACATCTACACTGAGGAGGAGGAGGAGGACATAGTGATATACAGCTACACTGAGGAGGAGGAGGAGGACATAGTGATATACAGCTACACTGAGGAGGAGGAGGAGGACATAGTGATATACATCTACACTGAGGAGGAGGAGGAGGACATAGTGATATACATCTACACTGAGGAGGAGGAGGAGGAGGACATAGTGATATACATCTACACTGAGGAGCAGGAGGAGGACATAGTGATATACATCTACACTGAGGAGGAGGAGGACATAGTGATATCTACACTGAGGAGGAGGAGGAGGACATAGTGATATCTACACTGAGGAGGAGGAGGACATAGTGATATACATCTACACTGAGGAGGAGGAGGAGGAGGACATAGTGATATACATCTACACTGAGGAGGAGGAAGACATAGTGATATACATCTACACTGAGGAGGAGGAGGACATAGTGATATACATCTACACTGAGGAGGAAGAGGACATAGTGATATACATCTACACTGAGGAGGAAGAGGACATAGTGATATACATCTACACTGAGGAGGAGGGGGACGTAGTGATATACATCTACACTGAGGAGGAGGAGGAGGACATAGTGATATACATCTACACTGAGGAGGAGGACATAGTGATATACATCTACACTGAGGAGGAGGACATAGTGATATACATCTACACTGAGGAGGAGGACATAGTGATATACATCTACACTGAGGAGGAGGACATAGTGATATACATCTACACTGAGGAGGAGGACATAGTGATATACATCTACACTGAGGAGGAGGAGGACATAGTGATATACATCTACACTGAGGAGGAGGGGGACATAGTGATATACATCTACACTGAGGAGGAGGACATAGTGATATACATCTACACTGAGGAGGAGGGGGACATAGTGATATACATCTACACTGAGGAGGAGGAGGAGGACATAGTGATATACATCTACACTGAGGAGGACATAGTGATATACATCTACACTGAGGAGGAGGAGGAGGACATAGTGATATACATCTACACTGAGGAGGAGGACATAGTGATATACATCTACACGGAGGAGGAGGACATAGTGATATACATCTACACTGAGGAGGAGGAGGACATAGTGATATACATCTACACTGAGGAGGAGGAGGACATAGTGATATACATCTACACTGAGGAAGAGGAGGAGGACATAGTGATATACATCTACACTGAGGAAGAGGAGGAGGACATAGTGATATACATCTACACTGAGGAGGAGGAGGACATAGTGATATACATCTACACTGAGGAGGAGGAGGACATAGTGATATACATCTACACTGAGGAGGAGGAGGACATAGTGATATACATCTACACTGAGGAGGAGGACATAGTGATATACATCTACACTGAGGAGGAGGGGGACATAGTGATATACATCTACACTGAGGAAGAGGAGGAGGACATAGTGATATACATCTACACTGAGGAGGAGGAGGACATAGTGATATACAACTACACTGAGGAGGAGGAGGAGGACATAGTGATATACATCTACACTGAGGAGGAGGGGGACATAGTGATATACATCTACACTGAGGAGGAGGAGGAGGACATAGTGATATACATCTACACTGAGGAGGAGGAGGAGGAGGACATAGTGATATACATCTACACTGAGGAGGAGGAGGACATAGTGATATACAACTACACTGAGGAGGAGGAGGAGGACATAGTGATATACATCTACACTGAGGAGGAGGAGGAGGACATAGTGATATACATCTACACTGAGGAGGAGGGGGACATAGTGATATACATCTACACTGAGGAGGAGGGGGACATAGTGATATACATCTACACTGAGGAGGAGGGGGACATAGTGATATACATCTACACTGAGGAGGAGGAGGACATAGTGATATACATCTACACTGAGGAGGAGGAGGACATAGTGATATACATCTACACTGAGGAGGAGGAGGACATAGTGATATACATCTACACTGAGGAAGAGGAGGAGGACATAGTGATATACATCTACACTGAGGAGGAGGAGGACATAGTGATATACATCTACACTGAGGAGGAGGAGGACATAGTGATATACATCTACACTGAGGAGGACGAGGACATAGTGATATACATCTACACTGAGGAGGAGGAGGACATAGTGATATACATCTACACTGAGGAGGAGGAGGACATAGTGATATACATCTACACTGAGGAGGAGGAGGACATAGTGATATACATCTACACTGAGGAGGAGGAGGAGGAGGACTTAGTGATATACATCTACACTGAGGAGGAGGAGGAGGACATAGTGATATACAGCTACACTGAGGAGGAGGAGGAGGACATAGTGATATACATCTACACTGAGGAGGAGGAGGAGGACATAGTGATATACATCTACACTGAGGAGGAGGAGGAGGAGGAGGACATAGTGATATACATCTACACTGAGGAGCAGGAGGAGGACATAGTGATATACATCTACACTGAGGAGGAGGAGGACATAGTGATATCTACACTGAGGAGGAGGAGGAGGACATAGTGATATCTACACTGAGGAGGAGGAGGACATAGTGATATACATCTACACTGAGGAGGAGGAGGAGGAGGACATAGTGATATACATCTACACTGAGGAGGAGGAAGACAGTGATATACATCTACACTGAGGAGGAGGAGGACATAGTGATATACATCTACACTGAGGAGGAAGAGGACATAGTGATATACATCTACACTGAGGAGGAAGAGGACATAGTGATATACATCTACACTGAGGAGGAGGGGGACATAGTGATATACATCTACACTGAGGAGGAGGAGGAGGACATCGTGATATACATCTACACTGAGGAGGAGGACATAGTGATATACATCTACACTGAGGAGGAGGACATAGTGATATACATCTACACTGAGGAGGAGGACATAGTGATATACATCTACACTGAGGAGGAGGAGGACATAGTGATATACATCTACACTGAGGAGGAGGAGGACATAGTGATATACATCTACACTGAGGAGGAGGGGGACATAGTGATATACATCTACACTGAGGAGGAGGACATAGTGATATACATCTACACTGAGGAGGAGGGGGACATAGTGATATACATCTACACTGAGGAGGAGGAGGACATAGTGATATACATCTACACTGAGGAGGACATAGTGATATACATCTACACTGAGGAGGAGGAGGAGGACATAGTGATATACATCTACACTGAGGAGGAGGACATAGTGATATACATCTACACGGAGGAGGAGGACATAGTGATATACGTCTACACTGAGGAGGAGGAGGACATAGTGATATACATCTACACTGAGGAGGAGGAGGAGGAGGACATAGTGATATACATCTACACTGAGGAAGAGGAGGAGGACATAGTGATATACATCTACACTGCGGAGGAGGGGGACATAGTGATATACATCTACACTGAGGAGGAGGAGGACATAGTGATATACATCTACCCTGAGGAGGAGGAGGACATAGTGATATACATCTACACTGAGGAGGAGGAGGACATAGTGATATACAACTACACTGAGGAGGAGGAGGGGGACATGGTGATATACATCTACACTGAGGAGGAGGAGGACATAGTGATATACATCTACACTGAGGAGGAGGACATAGTGATATACATCTACACTGAGGAAGAGGAGGACATAGTGATATACATCTACACTGAGGAGGAGGAGGGGGACATAGTGATATACATCTACACTGAGGAGGAGGAGGACATAGTGATATACATCTACACTGAGGAGGACGAGGACATAGTGATATACATCTACACTGAGGAGGACGAGGACATAGTGATATACATCTACACTGAGGAAGAGGAGGAGGACATAGTGATATACATCTACACTGAGGAAGAGGAGGAGGACATAGTGATATACATCTACACTGCGGAGGAGGGGGACATAGTGATATACATCTACACTGAGGAGGAGGAGGACATAGTGATATACATCTACACTGAGGAAGAGGAGGAGGACATAGTGATATACATCTACACTGAGGAAGAGGAGGAGGACATAGTGATATACATCTACACTGAGGAGGAGGAGGACATAGTGATATACATCTACACTGAGGAGGAGGAGGACATAGTGATATACATCTACACTGAGGAGGAGGAGGACATAGTGATATACATCTACACTGAGGAGGAGGAGGACATAGTGATATACATCTACACTGAGGAGGAGGAGGACATAGTGATATACATCTACACTGAGGAGGAGGAGGAGGACATAGTGATATACATCTACACTGAGGAGGAGGAGGAGGACATAGTGATATACATCTACACTGAGGAGGAGGAGGAGGACATAGTGATATACATCTACACTGAGGAGGAGGAGGAGGACATAGTGATATACATCTACACTGAGGAGGAGGAGGAGGACATAGTGATATACATCTACACTGAGGAGGAGGAGGAAGAGGACATAGTGATATACATCTACACTGAGGAGGAGGAGGACATAGTGATATACATCTACACTGAGGAGGAGGAGGACATAGTGATATACATCTACACTGAGGAGGAGGAGGACATAGTGATATACATCTACACTGAGGAGGAGGAGGACATAGTGATATACATCTACACTGAGGAGGAGGAGGACATAGTGATATACATCTACACTGAGGAGGAGGAGGACATAGTGATATACATCTACACTGAGGAGGAGGGGGACATAGTGATATACATCTACACTGAGGAGGAGGGGGACATAGTGATATACATCTACACTGAGGAGGAGGAGGAGGACATAGTGATATACGTCTACACTGAGGAGGAGGAGGACATAGTGATATACAACTACACTGAGGAGGAGGAGGAGGACATAGTGATATACATCTACACTGAGGAGGAGGGGGACATAGTGATATACATCTACACTGAGGAGGAGGAGGAGGACATAGTGATATACATCTACACTGAGGAGGAGGAGGAGGACATAGTGATATACATCTACACTGAGGAGGAGGAGGACATAGTGATATACAACTACACTGAGGAGGAGGAGGAGGACATAGTGATATACATCTACACTGAGGAGGAGGAGGAGGACATAGTGATATACATCTACACTGAGGAGGAGGGGGACATAGTGATATACATCTACACTGAGGAGGAGGACATAGTGATATACATCTACACTGAGGAGGAGGGGGACATAGTGATATACATCTACACTGAGGAGGAGGGGGACATAGTGATATACATCTACACTGAGGAGGAGGGGGACATAGTGATATACATCTACACTGAGGAGGAGGGGGACATAGTGATATACATCTACACTGAGGAGGAGGAGGACATAGTGATATACATCTACACTGAGGAGGAGGAGGACATAGTGATATACATCTACACTGAGGAGGAGGAGGACATAGTGATATACATCTACACTGAGGAAGAGGAGGAGGACATAGTGATATACATCTACACTGAGGAAGAGGAGGAGGACATAGTGATATACATCTACACTGAGGAGGAGGAGGACATAGTGATATACATCTACACTGAGGAGGAGGAGGACATAGTGATATACATCTACACTGAGGAGGACGAGGACATAGTGATATACATCTACACTGAGGAGGAGGAGGACATAGTGATATACATCTACACTGAGGAGGAGGAGGACATAGTGATATACATCTACACTGAGGAGGAGGACATAGTGATATACATCTACACTGAGGAGGAGGAGGACTTAGTGATATACATCTACACTGAGGAGGAGGAGGAGGACATAGTGATATACAGCTACACTGAGGAGGAGGAGGAGGAGGACATAGTGATATACAGCTACACTGAGGAGGAGGAGGAGGACATAGTGATATACATCTACACTGAGGAGGAGGAGGAGGACATAGTGATATACATCTACACTGAGGAGGAGGAGGAGGAGGACATAGTGATATACATCTACACTGAGGAGCAGGAGGAGGACATAGTGATATACATCTACACTGAGGAGGAGGAGGACATAGTGATATCTACACTGAGGAGGAGGAGGAGGACATAGTGATATCTACACTGAGGAGGAGGAGGACATAGTGATATACATCTACACTGAGGAGGAGGAGGAGGAGGACATAGTGATATACATCTACACTGAGGAGGAGGAAGACATAGTGATATACATCTACACTGAGGAGGAGGAGGACATAGTGATATACATCTACACTGAGGAGGAAGAGGACATAGTGATATACATCTACACTGAGGAGGAAGAGGACGTAGTGATATACATCTACACTGAGGAGGAGGAGGACATAGTGATATACATCTACACTGAGGAGGAGGAGGACATAGTGATATACATCTACACTGAGGAGGAGGAGGACATAGTGATATACATCTACACTGAGGAGGAGGAGGACATAGTGATATACATCTACACTGAGGAGGAGGAGGACATAGTGATATACATCTACACTGAGGAGGAGGAGGACATAGTGATATACATCTACACTGAGGAGGAGGACATAGTGATATACATCTACACTGAGGAGGAGGGGGACATGGTGATATACATCTACACTGAGGAAGAGGAGGAGGACATAGTGATATACATCTACACTGAGGAGGAGGAGGACATAGTGATATACATCTACACTGAGGAGGAGGAGGAGGACATAGTGATATACATCTACACTGAGGAGGAGGAGGAGGACATAGTGATATACATCTACACTGAGGAGGAGGAGGAGGACATAGTGATATACATCTACACTGAGGAGGAGGAGGAGGACATAGTGATATACATCTACACTGAGGAGGAGGAGGAGGACATAGTGATATACATCTACACTGAGGAGGAGGACATAGTGATATACATCTACACTGAGGAGGAGGACATAGTGATATACATCTACACTGAGGAGGAGGACATAGTGATATACATCTACACTGAGGAGGAGGAGGACATAGTGATATACATCTACACTGAGGAGGAGGGGGACATAGTGATATACATCTACACTGAGGAGGAGGAGGAGGACATAGTGATATACATCTACACTGAGGAGGACATAGTGATATACATCTACACTGAGGAGGAGGAGGAGGACATAGTGATATACATCTACACTGAGGAGGAGGACATAGTGATATACATCTACACGGAGGAGGAGGACATAGTGATATACATCTACACTGAGGAGGAGGAGGACATAGTGATATACATCTACACTGAGGAGGAGGAGGACATAGTGATATACATCTACACTGAGGAAGAGGAGGAGGACATAGTGATATACATCTACACTGAGGAGGAGGAGGACATAGTGATATACATCTACACTGAGGAGGAGGAGGACATAGTGATATACATCTACACTGAGGAGGACGAGGACATAGTGATATACATCTACACTGAGGAGGAGGAGGACATAGTGATATACATCTACACTGAGGAGGAGGACATAGTGATATACATCTACACTGAGGAGGAGGACATAGTGATATACATCTACACTGAGGAGGAGGACATAGTGATATACATCTACACTGAGGAGGAGGACATAGTGATATACATCTACACTGAGGAGGAGGACATAGTGATATACATCTACACTGAGGAGGAGGAGGACATAGTGATATACATCTACACTGAGGAGGAGGGGGACATAGTGATATACATCTACACTGAGGAGGAGGACATAGTGATATACATCTACACTGAGGAGGAGGGGGACATAGTGATATACATCTACACTGAGGAGGAGGAGGAGGACATAGTGATATACATCTACACTGAGGAGGACATAGTGATATACATCTACACTGAGGAGGAGGAGGAGGACATAGTGATATACATCTACACTGAGGAGGAGGACATAGTGATATACATCTACACGGAGGAGGAGGACATAGTGATATACATCTACACTGAGGAGGAGGAGGACATAGTGATATACATCTACACTGAGGAGGAGGAGGACATAGTGATATACATCTACACTGAGGAAGAGGAGGAGGACATAGTGATATACATCTACACTGAGGAAGAGGAGGAGGACATAGTGATATACATCTACACTGAGGAGGAGGAGGACATAGTGATATACATCTACACTGAGGAGGAGGAGGACATAGTGATATACATCTACACTGAGGAGGAGGAGGACATAGTGATATACATCTACACTGAGGAGGAGGACATAGTGATATACATCTACACTGAGGAGGAGGGGGACATAGTGATATACATCTACACTGAGGAAGAGGAGGAGGACATAGTGATATACATCTACACTGAGGAGGAGGAGGACATAGTGATATACAACTACACTGAGGAGGAGGAGGAGGACATAGTGATATACATCTACACTGAGGAGGAGGGGGACATAGTGATATACATCTACACTGAGGAGGAGGAGGAGGACATAGTGATATACATCTACACTGAGGAGGAGGAGGAGGAGGACATAGTGATATACATCTACACTGAGGAGGAGGAGGACATAGTGATATACAACTACACTGAGGAGGAGGAGGAGGACATAGTGATATACATCTACACTGAGGAGGAGGAGGAGGACATAGTGATATACATCTACACTGAGGAGGAGGGGGACATAGTGATATACATCTACACTGAGGAGGAGGGGGACATAGTGATATACATCTACACTGAGGAGGAGGGGGACATAGTGATATACATCTACACTGAGGAGGAGGAGGACATAGTGATATACATCTACACTGAGGAGGAGGAGGACATAGTGATATACATCTACACTGAGGAGGAGGAGGACATAGTGATATACATCTACACTGAGGAGGAGGAGGACATAGTGATATACATCTACACTGAGGAAGAGGAGGAGGACATAGTGATATACATCTACACTGAGGAGGAGGAGGACATAGTGATATACATCTACACTGAGGAGGAGGAGGACATAGTGATATACATCTACACTGAGGAGGACGAGGACATAGTGATATACATCTACACTGAGGAGGAGGAGGACATAGTGATATACATCTACACTGAGGAGGAGGAGGACATAGTGATATACATCTACACTGAGGAGGAGGAGGACATAGTGATATACATCTACACTGAGGAGGAGGAGGAGGAGGACTTAGTGATATACATCTACACTGAGGAGGAGGACATAGTGATATACATCTACACTGAGGAGGAGGGGGACATGGTGATATACATCTACACTGAGGAGGAGGAGGAGGACATAGTGATATACAGCTACACTGAGGAGGAGGAGGAGGACATAGTGATATACATCTACACTGAGGAGGAGGAGGAGGACATAGTGATATACATCTACACTGAGGAGGAGGAGGAGGAGGAGGACATAGTGATATACATCTACACTGAGGAGCAGGAGGAGGACATAGTGATATACATCTACACTGAGGAGGAGGAGGACATAGTGATATCTACACTGAGGAGGAGGAGGAGGACATAGTGATATCTACACTGAGGAGGAGGAGGACATAGTGATATACATCTACACTGAGGAGGAGGAGGAGGAGGACATAGTGATATACATCTACACTGAGGAGGAGGAAGACATAGTGATATACATCTACACTGAGGAGGAGGAGGACATAGTGATATACATCTACACTGAGGAGGAAGAGGACATAGTGATATACATCTACACTGAGGAGGAAGAGGACATAGTGATATACATCTACACTGAGGAGGAGGGGGACATAGTGATATACATCTACACTGAGGAGGAGGAGGACATAGTGATATACATCTACACTGAGGAGGAGGGGGACATAGTGATATACAGCTACACTGAGGAGGAGGAGGAGGACATAGTGATATACATCTACACTGAGGAGGAGGAGGAGGACATAGTGATATACATCTACACTGAGGAGGAGGAGGACATAGTGATATACATCTACACTGAGGAGGAGGAGGACATCGTGATATACATCTACACTGAGGAGGAGGACATAGTGATATACATCTACACTGAGGAGGAGGACATAGTGATATACATCTACACTGAGGAGGAGGGGGACATGGTGATATACATCTACACTGAGGAGGAGGAGGACATAGTGATATACATCTACACTGAGGAGGAGGAGGACATAGTGATATACATCTACACTGAGGAGGAGGAGGACATAGTGATATACATCTACACTGAGGAGGAGGAGGACATAGTGATATACATCTACACTGAGGAGGAGGAGGACATAGTGATATACATCTACACTGAGGAGGAGGAGGAGGACATAGTGATATACAACTACACTGAGGAGGAGGAGGGGGACATGGTGATATACATCTACACTGAGGAGGAGGACATAGTGATATACATCTACACTGAGGAGGAGGAGGACATAGTGATATACATCTACACTGAGGAAGAGGAGGAGGACATAGTGATATACATCTACACTGCGGAGGAGGGGGACATAGTGATATACATCTACACTGAGGAGGAGGAGGACATAGTGATATACATCTACACTGAGGAAGAGGAGGAGGACATAGTGATATACATCTACACTGAGGAGGAGGAGGACATAGTGATATACATCTACACTGAGGAGGAGGAGGACATAGTGATATACATCTACACTGAGGAGGAGGAGGACAAAGTGATATACATCTACACTGAGGAGGAGGAGGACATAGTGATATACATCTACACTGAGGAGGAGGAGGAGGACATAGTGATATACATCTACACTGAGGAGGAGGGGGACATAGTGATATACATCTACACTGAGGAGGAGGACATAGTGATATACATCTACACTGAGGAGGAGGGGGACATAGTGATATACATCTACACTGAGGAGGAGGAGGACATAGTGATATACATCTACACTGAGGAGGACATAGTGATATACATCTACACTGAGGAGGAGGAGGAGGACATAGTGATATACATCTACACTGAGGAGGAGGACATAGTGATATACATCTACACGGAGGAGGAGGACATAGTGATATACGTCTACACTGAGGAGGAGGAGGACATAGTGATATACATCTACACTGAGGAGGAGGAGGAGGAGGACATAGTGATATACATCTACACTGAGGAAGAGGAGGAGGACATAGTGATATACATCTACACTGCGGAGGAGGGGGACATAGTGATATACATCTACACTGAGGAGGAGGAGGACATAGTGATATACATCTACCCTGAGGAGGAGGAGGACATAGTGATATACATCTACACTGAGGAGGAGGAGGACATAGTGATATACAACTACACTGAGGAGGAGGAGGGGGACATGGTGATATACATCTACACTGAGGAGGAGGAGGACATAGTGATATACATCTACACTGAGGAGGAGGACATAGTGATATACATCTACACTGAGGAAGAGGAGGACATAGTGATATACATCTACACTGAGGAGGAGGAGGGGGACATAGTGATATACATCTACACTGAGGAGGAGGAGGACATAGTGATATACATCTACACTGAGGAGGACGAGGACATAGTGATATACATCTACACTGAGGAGGACGAGGACATAGTGATATACATCTACACTGAGGAAGAGGAGGAGGACATAGTGATATACATCTACACTGAGGAAGAGGAGGAGGACATAGTGATATACATCTACACTGCGGAGGAGGGGGACATAGTGATATACATCTACACTGAGGAGGAGGAGGACATAGTGATATACATCTACACTGAGGAAGAGGAGGAGGACATAGTGATATACATCTACACTGAGGAAGAGGAGGAGGACATAGTGATATACATCTACACTGAGGAGGAGGAGGACATAGTGATATACATCTACACTGAGGAGGACATAGTGATATACATCTACACTGAGGAGGAGGAGGAGGACATAGTGATATACATCTACACTGAGGAGGAGGACATAGTGATATACATCTACACGGAGGAGGAGGACATAGTGATATACATCTACACTGAGGAGGAGGAGGACATAGTGATATACATCTACACTGAGGAGGAGGAGGACATAGTGATATACATCTACACTGAGGAGGAGGACATAGTGATATACATCTACACTGAGGAAGAGGAGGACATAGTGATATACATCTACACTGAGGAGGAGGAGGGGGACATAGTGATATACATCTACACTGAGGAGGAGGAGGACATAGTGATATACATCTACACTGAGGAGGACGAGGACATAGTGATATACATCTACACTGAGGAGGAGGAGGAGGACATAGTGATATACATCTACACTGAGGAGGAGGAGGACATAGTGATCTACATCTACACTGAGGAGGAGGAGGACATAGTGATATACATCTACACTGAGGAGGAGGACATAGTGATATACATCTACACTGAGGAGGAGGACATAGTGATATACATCTACACTGAGGAGGAGGGGGACATGGTGATATACATCTACACTGAGGAGGAGGAGGACATAGTGATATACATCTACACTGAGGAGGAGGAGGACATAGTGATATACATCTACACTGAGGAGGAGGAGGACATAGTGATATACATCTACACTGAGGAGGAGGAGGACATAGTGATATACATCTACACTGAGGAGGAGGAGGACATAGTGATATACATCTACACTGAGGAGGAGGAGGAGGACATAGTGATATACAACTACACTGAGGAGGAGGAGGGGGACATGGTGATATACATCTACACTGAGGAGGAGGACATAGTGATATACATCTACACTGAGGAGGAGGAGGACATAGTGATATACATCTACACTGAGGAAGAGGAGGAGGACATAGTGATATACATCTACACTGCGGAGGAGGGGGACATAGTGATATACATCTACACTGAGGAGGAGGAGGACATAGTGATATACATCTACACTGAGGAAGAGGAGGAGGACATAGTGATATACATCTACACTGAGGAGGAGGAGGACATAGTGATATACATCTACACTGAGGAGGAGGAGGACATAGTGATATACATCTACACTGAGGAAGAGGAGGAGGACATAGTGATATACATCTACACTGAGGAGGAGGAGGACATAGTGATATACATCTACACTGAGGAGGAGGAGGACATAGTGATATACATCTACACTGAGGAGGAGGAGGACATAGTGATATACATCTACACTGAGGAGGAGGAGGACATAGTGATATACATCTACACTGAGGAGGAGGAGGAGGACATAGTGATATACATCTACACTGAGGAGGAGGACATAGTGATATACATCTACACTGAGGAGGAGGACATAGTGATATACATCTACACTGAGGAGGAGGAGGACATAGTGATATACATCTACACTGAGGAGGAGGAGGACATAGTGATATACATCTACACTGAGGAGGAGGAGGGGGACATGGTGATATACATCTACACTGAGGAGGAGGAGGACATAGTGATATACATCTACACTGAGGAGGAGGAGGACATAGTGATATACATCTACACTGAGGAAGAGGAGGACATAGTGATATACATCTACACTGAGGAGGAGGAGGGGGACATAGTGATATACATCTACACTGAGGAGGAGGAGGACATAGTGATATACATCTACACTGAGGAGGACGAGGACATAGTGATATACATCTACACTGAGGAGGACGAGGACATAGTGATATACATCTACACTGAGGAGGAGGACATAGTGATATACATCTACACGGAGGAAGAGGAGGACATAGTGATATACATCTACACTGAGGAGGAGGAGGACATAGTGATATACATCTACACTGAGGAGGAGGAGGACATAGTGATATACATCTACACTGAGGAGGAGGAGGAGGACATAGTGATATACATCTACACTGAGGAGGAGGAAGAGGACATAGTGATATACATCTACACTGAGGAGGAGGAGGACATAGTGATATACATCTACACTGAGGAGGAGGAGGAGGAGGAGGAGGACATAGTGATATACATCTACACTGAGGAGGAGGAGGAGGACATAGTGATATACATCTACACTGAGGAGGAGGAGGACATAGTGATATACATCTACACTGAGGAGGAGGACATAGTGATATACATCTACACTGAGGAGGAGGGGGACATGGTGATATACATCTACACTGAGGAGGAGGAGGACATAGTGATATACATCTACACTGAGGAGGAGGAGGACATAGTGATATACATCTACACTGAGGAGGAGGAGGAGGACATAGTGATATACATCTACACTGAGGAGGAGGAGGAGGACATAGTGATATACATCTACACTGAGGAGGAGGAGGACAAAGTGATATACATCTACACTGAGGAGGAGGAGGACATAGTGATATACATCTACACTGAGGAGGAGGAGGAGGACATAGTGATATACATCTACACTGAGGAGGAGGACATAGTGATATACATCTACACTGAGGAGGAGGACATAGTGATATACATCTACACTGAGGAGGAGGACATAGTGATATACATCTACACTGAGGAGGAGGGGGACATAGTGATATACATCTACACTGAGGAGGAGGACATAGTGATATACATCTACACTGAGGAGGAGGACATAGTGATATACATCTACACTGAGGAGGAGGACATAGTGATATACATCTACACTGAGGAGGAGGAGGACATAGTGATATACATCTACACTGAGGAGGAGGAGGACATAGTGATATACAACTACACTGTGGAGGAGGAGGGGGACATGGTGATATACATCTACACTGAGGAGGAGGAGGACATAGTGATATACATCTACACTGAGGAAGAGGAGGAGGACATAGTGATATACATCTACACTGAGGAGGAGGAGGACATAGTGATATACATCTACACTGAGGAGGAGGAGGACATAGTGATATACATCTACACTGAGGAGGAGGAGGAGGACATAGTGATATACATCTACACTGAGGAGGAGGACATAGTGATATACATCTACACTGAGGAGGAGGGGGACATAGTGATATACATCTACACTGAGGAAGAGGAGGAGGACATAGTGATATACATCTACACTGAGGAGGAGGGGGACATAGTGATATACATCTACACTGAGGAGGAGGGGGACATAGTGATATACATCTACACTGAGGAGGAGGAGGACATAGTGATATACATCTACACTGAGGAGGACATAGTGATATACATCTACACTGAGGAGGAGGAGGAGGAGGACATAGTGATATACATCTACACGGAGGAGGAGGACATAGTGATATACATCTACACGGAGGAGGAGGACATAGTGATATACATCTACACTGAGGAGGAGGAGGACATAGTGATATACATCTACACTGAGGAGGAGGAGGACATAGTGATATACATCTACACTGAGGAGGAGGAGGAGGACATAGTGATATACATCTACACTGAGGAAGAGGAGGAGGACATAGTGATATACATCTACACTGCGGAGGAGGGGGACATAGTGATATACATCTACCCTGAGGAGGAGGAGGACATAGTGATATACATCTACCCTGAGGAGGAGGAGGAGGACATAGTGATATACATCTACACTGAGGAGGAGGAGGACATAGTGATATACATCTACACTGAGGAAGAGGAGGAGGACATAGTGATATACATCTACACTGAGGAAGAGGAGGAGGACATAGTGATATACATCTACACTGAGGAAGAGGAGGAGGACATAGTGATATACATCTACACTGAGGAGGAGGAGGACATAGTGATATACATCTACACTGAGGAGGAGGAGGACATAGTGATATACATCTACACTGAGGAGGAGGACATAGTGATATACATCTACACTGAGGAGGAGGGGGACATGGTGATATACATCTACACTGAGGAGGAGGAGGACATAGTGATATACATCTACACTGAGGAGGAGGAGGACATAGTGATATACATCTACACTGAGGAGGAGGAGGAGGACATAGTGATATACATCTACACTGAGGAGGAGGAGGAGGACATAGTGATATACATCTACACTGAGGAGGAGGAGGACAAAGTGATATACATCTACACTGAGGAGGAGGAGGACATAGTGATATACATCTACACTGAGGAGGAGGAGGAGGACATAGTGATATACATCTACACTGAGGAGGAGGACATAGTGATATACATCTACACTGAGGAGGAGGACATAGTGATATACATCTACACTGAGGAGGAGGACATAGTGATATACATCTACACTGAGGAGGACATAGTGATATACATCTACACTGAGGAGGAGGAGGACATAGTGATATACATCTACATTGAGGAGGAGGAGGAGGACATAGTGATATACATCTACACTGAGGAGGAGGAGGAGGACATAGTGATATACATCTACACTGAGGAGGAGGACATAGTGATATACATCTACACTGAGGAGGAGGACATAGTGATATACATCTACACTGAGGAGGAGGACATAGTGATATACATCTACACTGAGGAGGACATAGTGATATACATCTACACTGAGGAGGAGGAGGACATAGTGATATACATCTACATTGAGGAGGAGGAGGAGGACATAGTGATATACATCTACACTGAGGAGGAGGAGGGGGACATAGTGATATACATCTACACTGAGGAGGAGGAGGAGGGGGACATAGTGATATACATCTACACTGAGGAGGAGGACATAGTGATATACATCTACACTGAGGAGGAGGACATAGTGATATACATCTACACTGAGGAGGAGGGGGACATGGTGATATACATCTACACTGAGGAGGAGGAGGAGGACATAGTGATATACATCTACACTGAGGAGGAGGGGGACATAGTGATATACATCTACACTGAGGAAGAGGAGGAGGACATAGTGATATACATCTACACTGAGGAAGAGGAGGAGGACATAGTGATATACATCTACACTGAGGAGGACGAGGACATAGTGATATACATCTACACTGAGGAGGACGAGGACATAGTGATATACATCTACACTGAGGAGGACGAGGACATAGTGATATACATCTACACTGAGGAGGAGGAGGAGGACATAGTGATATACATCTACACTGAGGAGGAGGACATAGTGATATACATCTACACTGAGGAGGAGGGGGACATAGTGATATACATCTACACTGAGGAGGAGGGGGACATAGTGATATACATCTACACTGAGGAGGAGGAGGACATAGTGATATACATCTACACTGAGGAGGAGGAGGACATAGTGATATACATCTACACTGAGGAGGACATAGTGATATACATCTACACTGAGGAGGAGGAGGAGGACATAGTGATATACATCTACACGGAGGAGGAGGACATAGTGATATACATCTACACGGAGGAGGAGGAGGACATAGTGATATACATCTACACTGAGGAGGAGGAGGACATAGTGATATACATCTACACTGAGGAGGAGGAGGACATAGTGATATACATCTACACTGAGGAGGAGGAGGACATAGTGATATACATCTACACTGAGGAGGAGGAGGAGGACATAGTGATATACATCTACACTGAGGAGCAGGAGGAGGACATAGTGATATACATCTACACTGAGGAGGAGGAGGACATAGTGATATCTACACTGAGGAGGAGGAGGAGGACATAGTGATATCTACACTGAGGAGGAGGAGGACATAGTGATATACATCTACACTGAGGAGGAGGAGGAGGAGGACATAGTGATATACATCTACACTGAGGAGGAGGAAGACATAGTGATATACATCTACACTGAGGAGGAGGAGGACATAGTGATATACATCTACACTGAGGAGGAAGAGGACATAGTGATATACATCTACACTGAGGAGGAGGAGGACATAGTGATATACATCTACACTGAGGAGGAGGAGGAGGACATAGTGATATACATCTACACTGAGGAGGAGGAGGAAGACATAGTGATATACATCTACACTGAGGAGGAGGAGGAGGACATAGTGATATACATCTACACTGAGGAGGAGGAGGAGGACATAGTGATATACATCTACACTGAGGAGGAGGAGGACATAGTGATATACATCTACACTGAGGAGGAGGAGGACATAGTGATATACATCTACACTGAGGAGGAGGAGGACATAGTGATATACATCTACACTGAGGAGGAGGAGGAGGACATAGTGATATACATCTACACTGAGGAGGAGGAGGACATAGTGATATACATCTACAAGGAGGAGGAGGAGGACATAGTGATATACATCTACACGGAGGAGGAGGACATAGTGATATACATCTACACGGAGGAGGAGGAGGACATAGTGATATACATCTACACTGAGGAGGAGGAGGACATAGTGATATACATCTACACTGAGGAGGAGGAGGACATAGTGATATACATCTACACTGAGGAGGAGGAGGACATAGTGATATACATCTACACTGAGGAGGAGGAGGAGGACATAGTGATATACATCTACACTGAGGAGCAGGAGGAGGACATAGTGATATACATCTACACTGAGGAGGAGGAGGACATAGTGATATCTACACTGAGGAGGAGGAGGAGGACATAGTGATATCTACACTGAGGAGGAGGAGGACATAGTGATATACATCTACACTGAGGAGGAGGAGGAGGAGGACATAGTGATATACATCTACACTGAGGAGGAGGAAGACATAGTGATATACATCTACACTGAGGAGGAGGAGGACATAGTGATATACATCTACACTGAGGAGGAAGAGGACATAGTGATATACATCTACACTGAGGAGGAGGAGGACATAGTGATATACATCTACACTGAGGAGGAGGAGGAGGACATAGTGATATACATCTACACTGAGGAGGAGGAGGAGGACATAGTGATATACATCTACACTGAGGAGGAGGAGGAGGACATAGTGATATACATCTACACTGAGGAGGAGGAGGAGGACATAGTGATATACATCTACACTGAGGAGGAGGAGGACATAGTGATATACATCTACACTGAGGAGGAGGAGGACATAGTGATATACATCTACACTGAGGAGGAGGACATAGTGATATACATCTACACTGAGGAGGAGGGGGACATAGTGATATACATCTACACTGAGGAGGAGGAGGAGGACATAGTGATATACATCTACACTGAGGAGGAGGACATAGTGATATACATCTACACTGAGGAGGAGGACATAGTGATATACATCTACACTGAGGAGGAGGACATAGTGATATACATCTACACTGAGGAGGAGGAGGACATAGTGATATACATCTACACTGAGGAGGAGGAGGACATAGTGATATACATCTACACTGAGGAGGAGGAGGGGGACATGGTGATATACATCTACACTGAGGAGGAGGAGGACATAGTGATATACATCTACACTGAGGAGGAGGAGGACATAGTGATATACATCTACACTGAGGAAGAGGAGGACATAGTGATATACATCTACACTGAGGAGGAGGAGGGGGACATAGTGATATACATCTACACTGAGGAGGAGGAGGACATAGTGATATACATCTACACTGAGGAGGACGAGGACATAGTGATATACATCTACACTGAGGAGGACGAGGACATAGTGATATACATCTACACTGAGGAGGAGGACATAGTGATATACATCTACACGGAGGAAGAGGAGGACATAGTGATATACATCTACACTGAGGAGGAGGAGGACATAGTGATATACATCTACACTGAGGAGGAGGAGGACATAGTGATATACATCTACACTGAGGAGGAGGAGGAGGACATAGTGATATACATCTACACTGAGGAGGAGGAAGAGGACATAGTGATATACATCTACACTGAGGAGGAGGAGGACATAGTGATATACATCTACACTGAGGAGGAGGAGGAGGAGGAGGAGGACATAGTGATATACATCTACACTGAGGAGGAGGAGGAGGACATAGTGATATACATCTACACTGAGGAGGAGGAGGACATAGTGATATACATCTACACTGAGGAGGAGGACATAGTGATATACATCTACACTGAGGAGGAGGGGGACATGGTGATATACATCTACACTGAGGAGGAGGAGGACATAGTGATATACATCTACACTGAGGAGGAGGAGGACATAGTGATATACATCTACACTGAGGAGGAGGAGGAGGACATAGTGATATACATCTACACTGAGGAGGAGGAGGAGGACATAGTGATATACATCTACACTGAGGAGGAGGAGGACAAAGTGATATACATCTACACTGAGGAGGAGGAGGACATAGTGATATACATCTACACTGAGGAGGAGGAGGAGGACATAGTGATATACATCTACACTGAGGAGGAGGACATAGTGATATACATCTACACTGAGGAGGAGGACATAGTGATATACATCTACACTGAGGAGGAGGACATAGTGATATACATCTACACTGAGGAGGAGGGGGACATAGTGATATACATCTACACTGAGGAGGAGGACATAGTGATATACATCTACACTGAGGAGGAGGACATAGTGATATACATCTACACTGAGGAGGAGGACATAGTGATATACATCTACACTGAGGAGGAGGAGGACATAGTGATATACATCTACACTGAGGAGGAGGAGGACATAGTGATATACAACTACACTGTGGAGGAGGAGGGGGACATGGTGATATACATCTACACTGAGGAGGAGGAGGACATAGTGATATACATCTACACTGAGGAAGAGGAGGAGGACATAGTGATATACATCTACACTGAGGAGGAGGAGGACATAGTGATATACATCTACACTGAGGAGGAGGAGGACATAGTGATATACATCTACACTGAGGAGGAGGAGGAGGACATAGTGATATACATCTACACTGAGGAGGAGGACATAGTGATATACATCTACACTGAGGAGGAGGGGGACATAGTGATATACATCTACACTGAGGAAGAGGAGGAGGACATAGTGATATACATCTACACTGAGGAGGAGGGGGACATAGTGATATACATCTACACTGAGGAGGAGGGGGACATAGTGATATACATCTACACTGAGGAGGAGGAGGACATAGTGATATACATCTACACTGAGGAGGACATAGTGATATACATCTACACTGAGGAGGAGGAGGAGGAGGACATAGTGATATACATCTACACGGAGGAGGAGGACATAGTGATATACATCTACACGGAGGAGGAGGACATAGTGATATACATCTACACTGAGGAGGAGGAGGACATAGTGATATACATCTACACTGAGGAGGAGGAGGACATAGTGATATACATCTACACTGAGGAGGAGGAGGAGGACATAGTGATATACATCTACACTGAGGAAGAGGAGGAGGACATAGTGATATACATCTACACTGCGGAGGAGGGGGACATAGTGATATACATCTACCCTGAGGAGGAGGAGGACATAGTGATATACATCTACCCTGAGGAGGAGGAGGAGGACATAGTGATATACATCTACACTGAGGAGGAGGAGGACATAGTGATATACATCTACACTGAGGAAGAGGAGGAGGACATAGTGATATACATCTACACTGAGGAAGAGGAGGAGGACATAGTGATATACATCTACACTGAGGAAGAGGAGGAGGACATAGTGATATACATCTACACTGAGGAGGAGGAGGACATAGTGATATACATCTACACTGAGGAGGAGGAGGACATAGTGATATACATCTACACTGAGGAGGAGGACATAGTGATATACATCTACACTGAGGAGGAGGGGGACATGGTGATATACATCTACACTGAGGAGGAGGAGGACATAGTGATATACATCTACACTGAGGAGGAGGAGGACATAGTGATATACATCTACACTGAGGAGGAGGAGGAGGACATAGTGATATACATCTACACTGAGGAGGAGGAGGAGGACATAGTGATATACATCTACACTGAGGAGGAGGAGGACAAAGTGATATACATCTACACTGAGGAGGAGGAGGACATAGTGATATACATCTACACTGAGGAGGAGGAGGAGGACATAGTGATATACATCTACACTGAGGAGGAGGACATAGTGATATACATCTACACTGAGGAGGAGGACATAGTGATATACATCTACACTGAGGAGGAGGACATAGTGATATACATCTACACTGAGGAGGACATAGTGATATACATCTACACTGAGGAGGAGGAGGACATAGTGATATACATCTACATTGAGGAGGAGGAGGAGGACATAGTGATATACATCTACACTGAGGAGGAGGAGGAGGACATAGTGATATACATCTACACTGAGGAGGAGGACATAGTGATATACATCTACACTGAGGAGGAGGACATAGTG
Organism: Rhinoderma darwinii; assembly: GCF_050947455.1. NCBI lineage: Eukaryota > Metazoa > Chordata > Amphibia > Anura > Rhinodermatidae > Rhinoderma > Rhinoderma darwinii. The sequence goes on along the minus strand of NW_027463362.1, from coordinate 7,558 downwards.
ATATACATCTACACTGAGGAGGAGGACATAGTGATATACATCTACACTGAGGAGGACATAGTGATATACATCTACACTGAGGAGGAGGAGGACATAGTGATATACATCTACATTGAGGAGGAGGAGGAGGACATAGTGATATACATCTACACTGAGGAGGAGGAGGGGGACATAGTGATATACATCTACACTGAGGAGGAGGAGGAGGGGGACATAGTGATATACATCTACACTGAGGAGGAGGACATAGTGATATACATCTACACTGAGGAGGAGGACATAGTGATATACATCTACACTGAGGAGGAGGGGGACATGGTGATATACATCTACACTGAGGAGGAGGAGGAGGACATAGTGATATACATCTACACTGAGGAGGAGGGGGACATAGTGATATACATCTACACTGAGGAAGAGGAGGAGGACATAGTGATATACATCTACACTGAGGAAGAGGAGGAGGACATAGTGATATACATCTACACTGAGGAGGACGAGGACATAGTGATATACATCTACACTGAGGAGGACGAGGACATAGTGATATACATCTACACTGAGGAGGACGAGGACATAGTGATATACATCTACACTGAGGAGGAGGAGGAGGACATAGTGATATACATCTACACTGAGGAGGAGGACATAGTGATATACATCTACACTGAGGAGGAGGGGGACATAGTGATATACATCTACACTGAGGAGGAGGGGGACATAGTGATATACATCTACACTGAGGAGGAGGAGGACATAGTGATATACATCTACACTGAGGAGGAGGAGGACATAGTGATATACATCTACACTGAGGAGGACATAGTGATATACATCTACACTGAGGAGGAGGAGGAGGACATAGTGATATACATCTACACGGAGGAGGAGGACATAGTGATATACATCTACACGGAGGAGGAGGAGGACATAGTGATATACATCTACACTGAGGAGGAGGAGGACATAGTGATATACATCTACACTGAGGAGGAGGAGGACATAGTGATATACATCTACACTGAGGAGGAGGAGGACATAGTGATATACATCTACACTGAGGAGGAGGAGGAGGACATAGTGATATACATCTACACTGAGGAGCAGGAGGAGGACATAGTGATATACATCTACACTGAGGAGGAGGAGGACATAGTGATATCTACACTGAGGAGGAGGAGGAGGACATAGTGATATCTACACTGAGGAGGAGGAGGACATAGTGATATACATCTACACTGAGGAGGAGGAGGAGGAGGACATAGTGATATACATCTACACTGAGGAGGAGGAAGACATAGTGATATACATCTACACTGAGGAGGAGGAGGACATAGTGATATACATCTACACTGAGGAGGAAGAGGACATAGTGATATACATCTACACTGAGGAGGAGGAGGACATAGTGATATACATCTACACTGAGGAGGAGGAGGAGGACATAGTGATATACATCTACACTGAGGAGGAGGAGGAAGACATAGTGATATACATCTACACTGAGGAGGAGGAGGAGGACATAGTGATATACATCTACACTGAGGAGGAGGAGGAGGACATAGTGATATACATCTACACTGAGGAGGAGGAGGACATAGTGATATACATCTACACTGAGGAGGAGGAGGACATAGTGATATACATCTACACTGAGGAGGAGGAGGACATAGTGATATACATCTACACTGAGGAGGAGGAGGAGGACATAGTGATATACATCTACACTGAGGAGGAGGAGGACATAGTGATATACATCTACAAGGAGGAGGAGGAGGACATAGTGATATACATCTACACGGAGGAGGAGGACATAGTGATATACATCTACACGGAGGAGGAGGAGGACATAGTGATATACATCTACACTGAGGAGGAGGAGGACATAGTGATATACATCTACACTGAGGAGGAGGAGGACATAGTGATATACATCTACACTGAGGAGGAGGAGGACATAGTGATATACATCTACACTGAGGAGGAGGAGGAGGACATAGTGATATACATCTACACTGAGGAGCAGGAGGAGGACATAGTGATATACATCTACACTGAGGAGGAGGAGGACATAGTGATATCTACACTGAGGAGGAGGAGGAGGACATAGTGATATCTACACTGAGGAGGAGGAGGACATAGTGATATACATCTACACTGAGGAGGAGGAGGAGGAGGACATAGTGATATACATCTACACTGAGGAGGAGGAAGACATAGTGATATACATCTACACTGAGGAGGAGGAGGACATAGTGATATACATCTACACTGAGGAGGAAGAGGACATAGTGATATACATCTACACTGAGGAGGAGGAGGACATAGTGATATACATCTACACTGAGGAGGAGGAGGAGGACATAGTGATATACATCTACACTGAGGAGGAGGAGGAGGACATAGTGATATACATCTACACTGAGGAGGAGGAGGAGGACATAGTGATATACATCTACACTGAGGAGGAGGAGGAGGACATAGTGATATACATCTACACTGAGGAGGAGGAGGACATAGTGATATACATCTACACTGAGGAGGAGGAGGACATAGTGATATACATCTACACTGAGGAGGAGGACATAGTGATATACATCTACACTGAGGAGGAGGGGGACATAGTGATATACATCTACACTGAGGAGGAGGAGGAGGACATAGTGATATACATCTACACTGAGGAGGAGGACATAGTGATATACATCTACACTGAGGAGGAGGACATAGTGATATACATCTACACTGAGGAGGAGGACATAGTGATATACATCTACACTGAGGAGGAGGAGGACATAGTGATATACATCTACACTGAGGAGGAGGGGGACATAGTGATATACATCTACACTGAAGAGGAGGACATAGTGATATACATCTACACTGAGGAGGAGGGGGACATAGTGATATACATCTACACTGAGGAGGAGGAGGACATAGTGATATACATCTACACTGAGGAGGACATAGTGATATACATCTACACTGAGGAGGAGGAGGAGGACATAGTGATATACATCTACACTGAGGAAGAGGAGGAGGACATAGTGATATACATCTACACTGCGGAGGAGGGGGACATAGTGATATACATCTACACTGAGGAGGAGGAGGACATAGTGATATACATCTACCCTGAGGAGGAGGAGGACATAGTGATATACATCTACACTGAGGAGGAGGAGGACATAGTGATATACAACTACACTGAGGAGGAGGAGGGGGACATGGTGATATACATCTACACTGAGGAGGAGGAGGACATAGTGATATACATCTACACTGAGGAGGAGGAGGACATAGTGATATACATCTACACTGAGGAAGAGGAGGACATAGTGATATACATCTACACTGAGGAGGAGGAGGGGGACATAGTGATATACATCTACACTGAGGAGGAGGAGGACATAGTGATATACATCTACACTGAGGAGGACGAGGACATAGTGATATACATCTACACTGAGGAGGACGAGGACATAGTGATATACATCTACACTGAGGAGGAGGAGGACATAGTGATATACATCTACACTGAGGAAGAGGAGGAGGACATAGTGATATACATCTACACTGCGGAGGAGGGGGACATAGTGATATACATCTACACTGAGGAGGAGGAGGACATAGTGATATACATCTACACTGAGGAAGAGGAGGAGGACATAGTGATATACATCTACACTGAGGAAGAGGAGGAGGACATAGTGATATACATCTACACTGAGGAGGAGGAGGACATAGTGATATACATCTACACTGAGGAGGACATAGTGATATACATCTACACTGAGGAGGAGGAGGAGGACATAGTGATATACATCTACACTGAGGAGGAGGACATAGTGATATACATCTACACGGAGGAGGAGGACATAGTGATATACATCTACACTGAGGAGGAGGAGGACATAGTGATATACATCTACACTGAGGAGGAGGAGGAGGAGGACATAGTGATATACATCTACACTGAGGAGGAGGGGGACATAGTGATATACATCTACACTGAGGAGGAGGGGGACATAGTGATATACATCTACACTGAGGAGGAGGGGGACATAGTGATATACATCTACACTGAGGAGGAGGGGGACATAGTGATATACATCTACACTGAGGAGGAGGGGGACATAGTGATATACATCTACACTGAGGAGGAGGGGGACATAGTGATATACATCTACACTGAGGAGGAGGAGGACATAGTGATATACATCTACACTGAGGAGGAGGAGAGGACATAGTGATATACATCTACACTGAGGAGGAGGAGGAGGACATAGTGATATACATCTACACTGAGGAGGAGGAGGAGGACATAGTGATATACATCTACACTGAGGAGGAGGACATAGTGATATACATCTACACTGAGGAGGAGGAGGACATAGTGATATACATCTACACTGAGGAGGAGGAGGACATAGTGATATACATCTACACTGAGGAGGAGGAGGACATAGTGATATACATCTACACTGAGGAGGAGGAGGACATAGTGATATACATCTACACTGAGGAAGAGGAGGAGGACATAGTGATATACATCTACACTGAGGAGGAGGAAGGACATAGTGATATACATCTACACTGAGGAGGAGGAGGACATAGTGATATACATCTACACTGAGGAGGAGGAGGAGGACATAGTGATATACATCTACACTGAGGAGGAGGGGGACATAGTGATATACATCTACACTGAGGAGGAGGAGGACATAGTGATATACATCTACACTGAGGAGGAGGAGGAGGACATAGTGATATACATCTACACTGAGGAGGAGGAGGACATAGTGATCTACATCTACACTGAGGAGGAGGAGGACATAGTGATATACATCTACACTGAGGAGGAGGACATAGTGATATACATCTACACTGAGGAGGAGGACATAGTGATATACATCTACACTGAGGAGGAGGGGGACATGGTGATATACATCTACACTGAGGAGGAGGAGGACATAGTGATATACATCTACACTGAGGAGGAGGAGGACATAGTGATATACATCTACACTGAGGAGGAGGAGGACATAGTGATATACATCTACACTGAGGAGGAGGAGGACATAGTGATATACATCTACACTGAGGAGGAGGAGGACATAGTGATATACATCTACACTGAGGAGGAGGAGGACATAGTGATATACATCTACACTGAGGAGGAGGAGGACATAGTGATATACATCTACACTGAGGAGGAGGAGGACATAGTGATATACATCTACACTGAGGAGGAGGAGGACATAGTGATATACATCTACACTGAGGAGGAGGACATAGTGATATACATCTACACTGAGGAGGAGGACATAGTGATATACATCTACACTGAGGAGGAGGAGGACATGGTGATATACATCTACACTGAGGAGGAGGAGGACATAGTGATATACATCTACACTGAGGAGGAGGAGGACATAGTGATATACATCTACACTGAGGAGGAGGAGGACATAGTGATATACATCTACACTGAGGAGGAGGAGGACATAGTGATATACATCTACACTGAGGAGGAGGACATAGTGATATACATCTACACTGAGGGAGGAGGACATAGTGATATACATCTACACTGAGGAGGAGGACATAGTGATATACATCTACACTGAGGAGGAGGGGGACATGGTGATATACATCTACACTGAGGAGGAGGAGGACATAGTGATATACATCTACACTGAGGAGGAGGAGGACATAGTGATATACATCTACACTGAGGAGAGGAGGACATAGTGATATACATCTACACTGGGAGGAGGAGGAGGACATAGTGATATACATCTACACTGAGGAGGAGGACATAGTGATATACATCTACACTGAGGAGGAGGGGACATAGTGATATACATCTACACTGAGGAGGAGGAGGACATAGTGATATACATCTACACTGAGGAGGAGGACATAGTGATATACATCTACACTGAGGAGGAGGAGGACATAGTGATATACATCTACACTGAGGAGGAGGGGACATAGTGATATACATCTACACTGAGGAGGAGGAGGAGGACATAGTGATATACATCTACACTGAGGAGGAGGACATAGTGATATACATCTACACTGAGGAGGAGGACATAGTGATATACATCTACACTGAGGAGGAGGAGGACATAGTGATATACATCTACACTGAGGAGGAGGAGGACATAGTGATATACAACTACACTGAGGAGGAGGAGGGGGACATGGTGATATACATCTACACTGAGGAGGAGGAGGACATAGTGATATACATCTACACTGAGGAGGAGGAGGACATAGTGATATACATCTACACTGAGGAAGAGGAGGACATAGTGATATACATCTACACTGAGGAGGAGGAGGGGGACATAGTGATATACATCTACACTGAGGAAGAGGAGGAGGACATAGTGATATACATCTACACTGAGGAAGAGGGAGGACATAGTGATATACATCTACACTGAGGAGGACGAGGACATAGTGATATACATCTACACTGAGGAGGACGAGGACATAGTGATATACATCTACACTGAGGAGGACGAGGACATAGTGATATACATCTACACTGAGGAGGAGGACATAGTGATATACATCTACACTGAGGAAGAGGAGGACATAGTGATATACATCTACACTGAGGAGGAGGAGGACATAGTGATATACATCTACACTGAGGAGGACATAGTGATATACATCTACACTGAGGAGGAGAGAGGACATAGTGATATACATCTACACTGAGGAGGAGGAAGAGGACATAGTGATATACATCTACACTGAGGAGGAGGAGGACATAGTGATATACATCTACACTGAGGAGGAGGAGGAGGACATAGTGATATACATCTACACTGAGGAGGAGGACATAGTGATATACATCTACACTGAGGAGGAGGGGGACATGTGATATACATCTACACTGAGGAGGAGGAGGACATAGTGATATACATCTACACTGAGGGAGGAGGAGGACATGGTGATATACATCTACACTGAGGAGGAGGAGGACATAGTGATATACATCTACACTGAGGAGGAGGACATAGTGATATACATCTACACTGAAGGGAGGAGGAGGACATAGTGATATACATCTACACTGAGGAGGAGGAGGACATAGTGATATACATCTACACTGAGGAGGAGGAGGACATAGTGATATACATCTACACTGAGGAGGATGAGGAGGACATAGTGATATACATCTACACTGAGGAGGAGGACATAGTGATATACATCTACACTGAGGAGGAGGAGGACATAGTGATATACATCTACACTGAGGAGGAGGAGGAGGACATAGTGATATACATCTACACTGAGGAGGAGGAGGACATAGTGATATACATCTACACTGAGGAGGAGGACATAGTGATATACATCTACACTGAGGAGGAGGACATAGTGATATACATCTACACTGAGGAGGAGGAGGACATAGTGATATACATCTACACTGAGGAGGAGGAGGACATAGTGATATACAACTACACTGAGGAGGAGGAGGGGGACATGGTGATATACATCTACACTGAGGAGGAGGAGGACATAGTGATATACA
>NW_027463361.1:0-33403 GCF_050947455.1 Rhinoderma darwinii | reverse complement strand
CCACGAGCTGAATCGAATGCAGCCAAGAGCGAGCGTCTAGGACTTACGGTTCAGGAGTTATTCACAGAAACATGGTTCTGAACATGCTGCCAATTGCTCGCCTGGGAAACATGCAGAGAAGTCCGAGATAGTGTTTTTTAGACTGGCTGCCACGAGCTGAATCGAATGCAGCCAAGAGCGAGCGTCTAGGACTTACGGTTCAGGAGTTATTCACAGAAACATGGTTCTGAACATGCTGCCAATTTCTCGCCTGGGAAACATGCAGAGAAGTCCAAGATAGTGTTTTTTAGACTGGCTGCCACGAGCTGAATCGAATGCAGCCAAGAGCGAGCGTCTAGGACTTACGGTTCAGGAGTTATTCACAGAAACATGGTTCTGAACATGCTGCCAATTTCTCGCCTGGGAAACATGCAGAGAAGTCCAAGATAGTGTTTTTTAGACTGGCTGCCACGAGCTGAATCGAATGCAGCCAAGAGCGAGCGTCTAGGACTTACGGTTCAGGAGTTATTCACAGAAACATGGTTCTGAACATGCTGCCAATTGCTCGCCTGGGAAACATGCAGAGAAGTCCAAGATAGTGTTTTTTAGACTGGCTGCCACGAGCTGAATCGAATGCAGCCAAGAGCGAGCGTCTAGGACTTACGGTTCAGGAGTTATTCACAGAAACATGGTTCTGAACATGCTGCCAATTGCTCGCCTGGGAAACATGCAGAGAAGTCCAAGATAGTGTTTTTTAGACTGGCTGCCACGAGCTGAATCGAATGCAGCCAAGAGCGAGCGTCTAGGACTTACGGTTCAGGAGTTATTCACAGAAACATGGTTCTTTTACTGCCAGCCGCGAAAGCGAAAATAACCAAGATCGAGCGTCTAGGATTTACTTGTCAATAACTCGCCTGGGAAACATCCAGAGAAGTCAAACACAGTGCTCCTATACTAATTGCCAGGCGCTGAGACGAATGCCGCCAAGATCGAGCGTCTAGGACTTACGGTTCAGGAGTTATTCACAGAAACATGGTTCTGAACATGCTGCCAATTTCTCGTCTGGGAAACATGCAGAGAAGTCCAAGATAGTGTTTTTTAGACTGGCTGCCACGAGCTGAATCGAATGCAGCCAAGAGCGAGCGTCTAGGACTTACGGTTCAGGAGTTATTCACAGAAACATGGTTCTTTTACTGCCAGCCGCGAAAGCGAAAATAACCAAGATCGAGCGTCTAGGATTTACTTGTCAATAACTCGCCTGGGAAACATCCAGAGAAGTCAAACACAGTGCTCCTATACTAACTGCCAGGCGCTGAGACGAATGCCGCCAAGATCGAGCGTCTAGGACTTACGGTTCAGGAGTTATTCACAGAAACATGGTTCTGAACATGCTGCCAATTTCTCGCCTGGGAAACATGCAGAGAAGTCCAAGATAGTGTTTTTTAGACTGGCTGCCACGAGCTGAATCGAATGCAGCCAAGAGCGAGCGTCTAGGACTTACGGTTCAGGAGTTATTCACAGAAACATGGTTCTGAACATGCTGCCAATTGCTCGCCTGGGAAACATGCAGAGAAGTCCGAGATAGTGTTTTTTAGACTGGCTGCCACGAGCTGAATCGAATGCAGCCAAGAGCGAGCGTCTAGGACTTACGGTTCAGGAGTTATTCACAGAAACATGGTTCTGAACATGCTGCCAATTTCTCGCCTGGGAAACATGCAGAGAAGTCCAAGATAGTGTTTTTTAGACTGGCTGCCACGAGCTGAATCGAATGCAGCCAAGAGCGAGCGTCTAGGACTTACGGTTCAGGAGTTATTCACAGAAACATGGTTCTGAACATGCTGCCAATTGCTCGCCTGGGAAACATGCAGAGAAGTCCAAGATAGTGTTTTTTAGACTGGCTGCCACGAGCTGAATCGAATGCAGCGAAGAGCGAGCGTCTAGGACTTACGGTTCAGGAGTTATTCACAGAAACATGGTTCTGAACATGCTGCCAATTGCTCGCCTGGGAAACATGCAGAGAAGTCCAAGATAGTGTTTTTTAGACTGGCTGCCACGAGCTGAATCGAATGCAGCCAAGAGCGAGCGTCTAGGACTTACGGTTCAGGAGTTATTCACAGAAACATGGTTCTGAACATGCTGCCAATTGCTCGCCTGGGAAACATGCAGAGAAGTCCAAGATAGTGTTTTTTAGACTGGCTGCCACGAGCTGAATCGAATGCAGCCAAGAGCGAGCGTCTAGGACTTACGGTTCAGGAGTTATTCACAGAAACATGGTTCTTTTACTGCCAGCCGCGAAAGCGAAAATAACCAAGATCGAGCGTCTAGGATTTACTTGTCAATAACTCGCCTGGGAAACATCCAGAGAAGTCAAACACAGTGCTCCTATACTAATTGCCAGGCGCTGAGACGAATGCCGCCAAGATCGAGCGTCTAGGACTTACGGTTCAGGAGTTATTCACAGAAACATGGTTCTGAACATGCTGCCAATTTCTCGTCTGGGAAACATGCAGAGAAGTCCAAGATAGTGTTTTTTAGACTGGCTGCCACGAGCTGAATCGAATGCAGCCAAGAGCGAGCGTCTAGGACTTACGGTTCAGGAGTTATTCACAGAAACATGGTTCTTTTACTGCCAGCCGCGAAAGCGAAAATAACCAAGATCGAGCGTCTAGGATTTACTTGTCAATAACTCGCCTGGGAAACATCCAGAGAAGTCAAACACAGTGCTCCTATACTAATTGCCAGGCGCTGAGACGAATGCCGCCAAGATCGAGCGTCTAGGACTTACGGTTCAGGAGTTATTCACAGAAACATGGTTCTGAACATGCTGCCAATTTCTCGCCTGGGAAACATGCAGAGAAGTCCAAGATAGTGTTTTTTAGACTGGCTGCCACGAGCTGAATCGAATGCAGCCAAGAGCGAGCGTCTAGGACTTACGGTTCAGGAGTTATTCACAGAAACATGGTTCTGAACATGCTGCCAATTGCTCGCCTGGGAAACATGCAGAGAAGTCCAAGATAGTGTTTTTTAGACTGGCTGCCACGAGCTGAATCGAATGCAGCCAAGAGCGAGCGTCTAGGACTTACGGTTCAGGAGTTATTCACAGAAACATGGTTCTGAACATGCTGCCAATTGCTCGCCTGGGAAACATGCAGAGAAGTCCAAGATAGTGTTTTTTAGACTGGCTGCCACGAGCTGAATCGAATGCAGCCAAGAGCGAGCGTCTAGGACTTACGGTTCAGGAGTTATTCACAGAAACATGGTTCTGAACATGCTGCCAATTGCTCGCCTGGGAAACATGCAGAGAAGTCCAAGATAGTGTTTTTTAGACTGGCTGCCACGTGCTGAATCGAATGCAGCCAAGAGCGAGCGTCTAGGACTTACGGTTCAGGAGTTATTCACAGAAACATGGTTCTTTTACTGCCAGCCGCGAAAGCGAAAATAACCAAGATCGAGCGTCTAGGATTTACTTGTCAATAACTCGCCTGGGAAACATCCAGAGAAGTCAAACACAGTGCTCCTATACTAATTGCCAGGCGCTGAGACGAATGCCGCCAAGATCGAGCGTCTAGGACTTACGGTTCAGGAGTTATTCACAGAAACATGGTTCTGAACATGCTGCCAATTTCTCGCCTGGGAAACATGCAGAGAAGTCCAAGATAGTGTTTTTTAGACTGGCTGCCACGAGCTGAATCGAATGCAGCCAAGAGCGAGCGTCTAGGACTTACGGTTCAGGAGTTATTCACAGAAACATGGTTCTTTTACTGCCAGCCGCGAAAGCGAAAATAACCAAGATCGAGCGTCTAGGATTTACTTGTCAATAACTCGCCTGGGAAACATCCAGAGAAGTCAAACACAGTGCTCCTATACTAATTGCCAGGCGCTGAGACGAATGCCGCCAAGATCGAGCGTCTAGGACTTACGGTTCAGGAGTTATTCACAGAAACATGGTTCTGAACATGCTGCCAATTTCTCGCCTGGGAAACATGCAGAGAAGTCCAAGATAGTGTTTTTTAGACTGGCTGCCACGAGCTGAATCGAATGCAGCCAAGAGCGAGCGTCTAGGACTTACGGTTCAGGAGTTATTCACAGAAACATGGTTCTGAACATGCTGCCAATTGCTCGCCTGGGAAACATGCAGAGAAGTCCGAGATAGTGTTTTTTAGACTGGCTGCCACGAGCTGAATCGAATGCAGCCAAGAGCGAGCGTCTAGGACTTACGGTTCAGGAGTTATTCACAGAAACATGGTTCTGAACATGCTGCCAATTTCTCGCCTGGGAAACATGCAGAGAAGTCCAAGATAGTGTTTTTTAGACTGGCTGCCACGAGCTGAATCGAATGCAGCCAAGAGCGAGCGTCTAGGACTTACGGTTCAGGAGTTATTCACAGAAACATGGTTCTGAACATGCTGCCAATTTCTCGCCTGGGAAACATGCAGAGAAGTCCAAGATAGTGTTTTTTAGACTGGCTGCCACGAGCTGAATCGAATGCAGCCAAGAGCGAGCGTCTAGGACTTACGGTTCAGGAGTTATTCACAGAAACATGGTTCTGAACATGCTGCCAATTGCTCGCCTGGGAAACATGCAGAGAAGTCCAAGATAGTGTTTTTTAGACTGGCTGCCACGAGCTGAATCGAATGCAGCCAAGAGCGAGCGTCTAGGACTTACGGTTCAGGAGTTATTCACAGAAACATGGTTCTGAACATGCTGCCAATTGCTCGCCTGGGAAACATGCAGAGAAGTCCAAGATAGTGTTTTTTAGACTGGCTGCCACGAGCTGAATCGAATGCAGCCAAGAGCGAGCGTCTAGGACTTACGGTTCAGGAGTTATTCACAGAAACATGGTTCTTTTACTGCCAGCCGCGAAAGCGAAAATAACCAAGATCGAGCGTCTAGGATTTACTTGTCAATAACTCGCCTGGGAAACATCCAGAGAAGTCAAACACAGTGCTCCTATACTAATTGCCAGGCGCTGAGACGAATGCCGCCAAGATCGAGCGTCTAGGACTTACGGTTCAGGAGTTATTCACAGAAACATGGTTCTGAACATGCTGCCAATTTCTCGTCTGGGAAACATGCAGAGAAGTCCAAGATAGTGTTTTTTAGACTGGCTGCCACGAGCTGAATCGAATGCAGCCAAGAGCGAGCGTCTAGGACTTACGGTTCAGGAGTTATTCACAGAAACATGGTTCTTTTACTGCCAGCCGCGAAAGCGAAAATAACCAAGATCGAGCGTCTAGGATTTACTTGTCAATAACTCGCCTGGGAAACATCCAGAGAAGTCAAACACAGTGCTCCTATACTAATTGCCAGGCGCTGAGACGAATGCCGCCAAGATCGAGCGTCTAGGACTTACGGTTCAAGAATTAGCTTTAGAAACATTTGCCTTAGGAACATGCAGAGAAGTCCAAGATAGTGTTTTTTAGACTGGCTGCCACGAGCTGAATCGAATGCAGCCAAGAGCGAGCGTCTAGGACTTACGGTTCAGGAGTTATTCACAGAAACATGGTTCTGAACATGCTGCCAATTTCTCGCCTGGGAAACATGCAGAGAAGTCCAAGATAGTGTTTTTTAGACTGGCTGCCACGAGCTGAATCGAATGCAGCCAAGAGCGAGCGTCTAGGACTTACGGTTCAGGAGTTATTCACAGAAACATGGTTCTTTTACTGCCAGCCGCGAAAGCGAAAATAACCAAGATCGAGCGTCTAGGATTTACTTGTCAATAACTCGCCTGGGAAACATCCAGAGAAGTCAAACACAGTGCTCCTATACTAATTGCCAGGCGCTGAGACGAATGCCGCCAAGATCGAGCGTCTAGGACTTACGGTTCAAGAATTAGCTTTAGAAACATTTGCCTTAGGAACATGCAGAGAAGTCCAAGATAGTGTTTTTTAGACTGGCTGCCACGAGCTGAATCGAATGCAGCCAAGAGCGAGCGTCTAGGACTTACGGTTCAAAAGTTATTCACAGAAACATGGTTCTGAACTTTGCTGCCAGCCGCGAAAGCGAAAATAACCAAGATCGAGCGTCTAGGATTTACTTGTCAATAGCTCGCCTGGGAAACATCCAGAGAAGTCAAAGACAGTGCTTCTATACTAATTGCCAGGCGCTGAGACGAATGCCGCCAAGATCTAGCGTCTATGACTTACGGTTCAAGAATTAGCCTCAGAAACAGTGGGAAACTGTGCTTCTATACTAATTGCCAGGCGCTGAGACGAATGCCGCCAAGATCGAGCGTCTATGACTTACGGTTCAAGAATTAGCCTCTGAACATGCTGCCAATAGCTCGCCTGGGAAACATCCAGAGAGGTCCAAGATTGTGTTTTTTAGACTGGCTGCCACGAGCTGAAACGAATGCAGCCAAGAGCGAGCGTCTGTGACTTACGGTTCAAGAGTTATTCACAGAAACATGGTTCTGAACTTTGCTGCCAGCCGCGAAAGCGAAAATAACCAAGATCGAGCGTCTAGGATTTACTTGTCAATAGCTCGCCTGGGAAACATCCAGAGAAGTCAAAGACCGTGCTTCTATACTAATTGCCTGGCGCTGAGACGAATGCCGCCAAGATCTAGCGTCTATGACTTACGGTTCAAGAATTAGCCTCAGAAACAGTGGGAAACAGTGCTTCTATACTAATTGCCAGGCGCTGAGACGAATGCCGCCAAGATCGAGCGTCTATGACTTACGGTTCAAGAATTAGCCTCAGAAACAGTGGTTCTGAACATGCTGCCAATAGCTCGCCTGGGAAACATCCAGAGAAGTCAAAGACAGTGCTTCTATACTAATTGCCAGGCGCTGAGACGAATGCCGCCAAGATCTAGCGTCTATGACTTACGGTTCAAGAATTAGCCTCAGAAACAGTGGGAAATAGTGCTTCTATACTAATTGCCAGGCGCTGAGACGAATGCCGCCAAGATCGAGCGTCTATGACTTACGGTTCAAGAATTAGCCTCAGAAACAGTGGGAAACAGTGCTTCTATACTAATTGCCAGGCGCTGAGACGAATGCCGCCAAGATCGAGCGTCTATGACTTACGGTTCAAGAATTAGCCTCAGAAACAGTGGGAAACAGTGCTTCTATACTAATTGCCAGGCGCTGAGACGAATGCCGCCAAGATCGAGCGTCTATGACTTACGGTTCAAGAATTAGCCTCAGAAACAGTGGTTCAGAACATGCTGCCAATAGCTCGCCTGGGAAACATCCAGAGAAGTCCAAGATTGTGTTTTTTAGACTGGCTGCCACGAGCTGAAACGAATGCAGCCAAGAGCGAGCGTCTGTGACTTACGGTTCAAGAGTTATTCACAGAAACATGGTTCTGAACTTTGCTGCCAGCCGCGAAAGCGAAAATAACCAAGATCGAGCGTCTAGGATTTACTTGTCAATAGCTCGCCTGGGAAACATCCAGAGAAGTCAAAGACAGTGCTTCTATACTAATTGCCAGGCGCTGAGACGAATGCCGCCAAGATCTAGCGTCTATGACTTACGGTTCAAGAATTAGCCTCAGAAACAGTGGGAAACAGTGCTTCTATACTAATTGCCAGGCGCTGAGACGAATGCCGCCAAGATCGAGCGTCTGTGACTTACGGTTCAAGAGTTATTCACAGAAACATGGTTCTGAACTTTGCTGCCAGCCGCGAAAGCGAAAATAACCAAGATCGAGCGTCTAGGATTTACTTGTCAATAGCTCGCCTGGGAAACATCCAGAGAAGTCAAAGACAGTGCTTCTATACTAATTGCCAGGCGCTGAGACGAATGCCGCCTAGATCTAGCGTCTATGACTTACGGTTCAAGAATTAGCCTCAGAAACAGTGGTTCTGAACATGCTGCCAATAGCTCGCCTGGGAAACATCCAGAGAAGTCCAAGATTGTGTTTTTTAGACTGGCTGCCACGAGCTGAAACGAATGCAGCCAAGAGCGAGCGTCTGTGACTTACGGTTCAAAAGTTATTCACAGAAACATGGTTCTGAACTTTGCTGCCAGCCGCGAAAGCGAAAATAACCAAGATCGAGCGTCTAGGATTTACTTGTCAATAGCTCGCCTGGGAAACATCCAGAGAAGTCAAAGACAGTGCTTCTATACTAATTGCCAGGCGCTGAGACGAATGCCGCCAAGATCTAGCGTCTATGACTTACGGTTCAAGAATTAGCCTCAGAAACAGTGGGAAATAGTGCTTCTATACTAATTGCCAGGCGCTGAGACGAATGCCGCCAAGATCGAGCGTCTATGACTTACGGTTCAAGAATTAGCCTCAGAAACAGTGGTTCTGAACATGCTGCCAATAGCTCGCCTGGGAAACATCCAGAGAAGTCCAAGATTGTGTTTTTTAGACTGGCTGCCACGAGCTGAAACGAATGCAGCCAAGAGCGAGCGTCTGTGACTTACGGTTCAAAAGTTATTCACAGAAACATGGTTCTGAACTTTGCTGCCAGCCGCGAAAGCGAAAATAACCAAGATCGAGCGTCTAGGATTTACTTGTCAATAGCTCGCCTGGGAAACATCCAGAGAAGTCAAAGACAGTGCTTCTATACTAATTGCCAGGCGCTGAGACGAATGCCGCCAAGATCTAGCGTCTATGACTTACGGTTCAAGAATTAGCCTCAGAAACAGTGGGAAACAGTGCTTCTATACTAATTGCCAGGCGCTGAGACGAATGCCGCCAAGATCTAGCGTCTATGACTTACGGTTCAAGAATTAGCCTCAGAAACAGTGGGAAATAGTGCTTCTATACTAATTGCCAGGCGCTGAGACGAATGCCGCCAATATCGAGCGTCTATGACTTACGGTTCAAGAATTAGCCTCTGAACATGCTGCCAATAGCTCGCCTGGGAAACATCCAGAGAGGTCCAAGATTGTGTTTTTTAGACTGGCTGCCACGAGCTGAAACGAATGCAGCCAAGAGCGAGCGTCTGTGACTTACGGTTCAAGAGTTATTCACAGAAACATGGTTCTGAACTTTGCTGCCAGCCGCGAAGCGAAAATAACCAAGATCGAGCGTCTAGGATTTACTTGTCAATAGCTCGCCTGGGAAACATCCAGAGAAGTCAAAGACCGTGCTTCTATACTAATTGCCAGGCGCTGAGACGAATGCCGCCAAGATCTAGCGTCTATGACTTACGGTTCAAGAATTAGCCTCAGAAACAGTGGGAAACAGTGCTTCTATACTAATTGCCAGGCGCTGAGACGAATGCCGCCAAGATCGAGCGTCTATGACTTACGGTTCAAGAATTAGCCTCAGAAACAGTGGTTCTGAACATGCTGCCAATAGCTCGCCTGGGAAACATCCAGAGAAGTCCAAGATAGTGTTTTTTAGACTGGCTGCCACGAGCTGAAACGAATGCAGCCAAGAGCGAGCGTCTGTGACTTACGGTTCAAAAGTTTATTCACAGAAACATGGTTCTGAACTTTGCTGCCAGTCGCGAAAGCGAAAATAACCAAGATCGAGCGTCTAGGATTTACTTGTCAATAGCTCGCCTGGGAAACATCCAGAGAAGTCAAAGACAGTGCTTCTATACTAATTGCCAGGCGCTGAGACGAATGCCGCCAAGATCTAGCGTCTATGACTTACGGTTCAAGAATTAGCCTCAGAAACAGTGGGAAATAGTGCTTCTATACTAATTGCCAGGCGCTGAGACGAATGCCGCCAAGATCGAGCGTCTATGACTTACGGTTCAAGAATTAGCCTCAGAAACAGTGGTTCTGAACATGCTGCCAATAGCTCGCCTGGGAAACATCCAGAGAAGTCCAAGATTGTGTTTTTTAGACTGGCTGCCACGAGCTGAAACGAATGCAGCCAAGAGCGAGCGTCTGTGACTTACGGTTCAAAAGTTATTCACAGAAACATGGTTCTGAACTTTGCTGCCAGCCGCGAAAGCGAAAATAACCAAGATCGAGCGTCTAGGATTTACTTGTCAATAGCTCGCCTGGGAAACATCCAGAGAAGTCAAAGACAGTGCTCCTATACTAATTGCCAGGCGCTGAGACGAATGCCGCCAAGATCTAGCGTCTATGACTTACGGTTCAAGAATTAGCCTCAGAAACAGTGGGAAACAGTGCTTCTATACTAATTGCCAGGCGCTGAGACGAATGCCGCCAAGATCGAGCGTCTATGACTTACGGTTCAAGAATTAGCCTCAGAAACAGTGGTTCTGAACATGCTGCCAATAGCTCGCCTGGGAAACATCCAGAGAAGTCCAAGATAGTGTTTTTTAGACTGGCTGCCACGAGCTGAAACGAATGCAGCCAAGAGCGAGCGTCTGTGACTTACGGTTCAAAAGTTATTCACAGAAACATGGTTCTGAACTTTGCTGCCAGCCGCGAAAGCGAAAATAACCAAGATCGAGCGTCTAGGATTTACTTGTCAATAGCTCGCCTGGGAAACATCCAGAGAAGTCAAAGACAGTGCTTCTATACTAATTGCCAGGCGCTGAGACGAATGCCGCCAAGATCTAGCGTCTATGACTTACGGTTCAAGAATTAGCCTCAGAAACAGTGGGAAATAGTGCTTCTATACTAATTGCCAGGCGCTGAGACGAATGCCGCCAAGATCGAGCGTCTATGACTTACGGTTCAAGAATTAGCCTCAGAAACAGTGGTTCTGAACATGCTGCCAATAGCTCGCCTGGGAAACATCCAGAGAAGTCCAAGATTGTGTTTTTTAGACTGGCTGCCACGAGCTGAAACGAATGCAGCCAAGAGCGAGCGTCTGTGACTTACGGTTCAAAAGTTATTCACAGAAACATGGTTCTGAACTTTGCTGCCAGCCGCGAAAGCGAAAATAACCAAGATCGAGCGTCTAGGATTTACTTGTCAATAGCTCGCCTGGGAAACATCCAGAGAAGTCAAAGACAGTGCTCCTATACTAATTGCCAGGCGCTGAGACGAATGCCGCCAAGATCTAGCGTCTATGACTTACGGTTCAAGAATTAGCCTCAGAAACAGTGGGAAATAGTGCTTCTATACTAATTGCCAGGCGCTGAGACGAATGCCGCCAAGATCGAGCGTCTATGACTTACGGTTCAAGAATTAGCCTCAGAAACAGTGGTTCTGAACATGCTGCCAATAGCTCGCCTGGGAAACATCCTGAGAAGTCCAAGATTGTGTTTTTTAGACTGGCTGCCACGAGCTGAAACGAATGCAGCCAAGAGCGAGCGTCTGTGACTTACGGTTCAAAAGTTATTCACAGAAACATGGTTCTGAACTTTGCTGCCAGCCGCGAAAGCGAAAATAACCAAGATCGAGCGTCTAGGATTTACTTGTCAATAGCTCGCCTGGGAAACATCCAGAGAAGTCAAAGACAGTGCTCCTATACTAATTGCCAGGCGCTGAGACGAATGCCGCCAAGATCTAGCGTCTATGACTTACGGTTCAAGAATTAGCCTCAGAAACAGTGGGAAACAGTGCTTCTATACTAATTGCCAGGCGCTGAGACGAATGCCCGCCAAGATCGAGCGTCTATGACTTACGTTTCAATAATTAGCCTCAGAAACAGTGGTTCTGAACATGCTGCCAATAGCTCGCCTGGGAAACATCCAGAGAAGTCCAAGATTGTGTTTTTTAGACTGGCTGCCACGAGCTGAAACGAATGCAGCCAAGAGCGAGCGTCTGTGACTTACGGTTCAAAAGTTATTCACAGAAACATGGTTCTGAACTTTGCTGCCAGCCGCGAAAGCGAAAATAACCAAGATCGAGCGTCTAGGATTTACTTGTCAATAGCTCGCCTGGGAAACATCCAGAGAAGTCAAAGACAGTGCTTCTATACTAATTGCCAGGCGCTGAGACGAATGCCGCCACGATCTAGCGTCTATGACTTACGGTTCAAGAATTAGCCTCAGAAACAGTGGGAAACAGTGCTTCTATACTAATTGCCAGGCGCTGAGACGAATGCCGCCAAGATCGAGCGTCTATGACTTACGGTTCAAGAATTAGCCTCAGAAACAGTGGGAAACAGTGCTTCTATACTAATTGCCAGGCGCTGAGACGAATGCCGCCAAGATCGAGCGTCTATGACTTACGTTTCAAGAATTAGCCTCAGAAACAGTGGTTCTGAACATGCTGCCAATAGCTCGCCTGGGAAACATCCAGAGAAGTCCAAGATTGTGTTTTTTAGACTGGCTGCCACGAGCTGAAACGAATGCAGCCAAGAGCGAGCGTCTGTGACTTACGGTTCAAGAGTTATTCACAGAAACATGGTTCTGAACTTTGCTGCCAGCCGCGAAAGCGAAAATAACCAAGATCGAGCGTCTAGGATTTACTTGTCAATAGCTCGCCTGGGAAACATCCATAGAAGTCAAAGACAGTGCTTCTATACTAATTGCCAGGCGCTGAGACGAATGCCGCCAAGATCTAGCGTCTATGACTTACGGTTCAAGAATTAGCCTCAGAAACAGTGGGAAACAGTGCTTCTATACTAATTGCCAGGCGCTGAGACGAATGCCGCCAAGATCGAGCGTCTATGACTTACGGTTCAAGAATTAGCCTCAGAAACAGTGGTTCTCAACATGCTGCCAATAGCTCGCCTGGGAAACATCCAGAGAAGTAAAAGATTGTGTTTTTTAGACTGGCTGCCACGAGCTGAAACGAATGCAGCCAAGAGCGAGCGTCTGTGACTTACGGTTCAAAAGTTATTCACAGAAACATGGTTCTGAACTTTGCTGCCAGCCGCGAAAGCGAAAATAACCAAGATCGAGCGTCTAGGATTTACTTTTCAATAGCTCGCCTGGGAAACATCCAGAGAAGTCAAAGACAGTGCTTCTATACTAATTGCCAGGCGCTGAGACGAATGCCGCCAAGATCTAGCGTCTATGACTTACGGTTCAAGAATTAGCCTCAGAAACAGTGGGAAATAGTGCTTCTATACTAATTGCCAGGCGCTGAGACGAATGCCGCCAAGATCGAGCGTCTATGACTTACGTTTCAAGAATTAGCCTCAGAAACAGTGGTTCTGAACATGCTGCCAATAGCTCGCCTGGGAAACATCCAGAGAAGTCCAAGATTGTGTTTTTTAGACTGGCTGCCACGAGCTGAAACGAATGCAGCCAAGAGCGAGCGTCTGTGACTTACGGTTCAAAAGTTATTCACAGAAACATGGTTCTGAACTTTGCTGCCAGCCGCGAAAGCGAAAATAACCAAGATCGAGCGTCTAGGATTTACTTGTCAATAGCTCGCCTGGGAAACATCCAGAGAAGTCAAAGACAGTGCTTCTATACTAATTGCCAGGCGCTGAGACGAATGCCGCCAAGATCTAGCGTCTATGACTTACGGTTCAAGAATTAGCCTCAGAAACAGTGGGAAATAGTGCTTCTATACTAATTGCCAGGCGCTGAGACGAATGCCGCCAAGATCGAGCGTCTATGACTTACGGTTCAAGAATTAGCCTCAGAAACAGTGGTTCTGAACATGCTGCCAATAGCTCGCCTGGGAAACATCCAGAGAAGTCCAAGATTGTGTTTTTTAGACTGGCTGCCACGAGCTGAAACGAATGCAGCCAAGAGCGAGCGTCTGTGACTTACGGTTCAAAAGTTATTCACAGAAACATGGTTCTGAACTTTGCTGCCAGCCGCAAAAGCGAAAATAACCAAGATCGAGCGTCTAGGATTTACTTTTCAATAGCTCGCCTGGGAAACATCCAGAGAAGTCAAAGACAGTGCTTCTATACTAATTGCCAGGCGCTGAGACGAATGCCGCCAAGATCTAGCGTCTATGACTTACGGTTCAAGAATTAGCCTCAGAAACAGTGGGAAATAGTGCTTCTATACTAATTGCCAGGCGCTGAGACGAATGCCGCCAAGATCGAGCGTCTATGACTTACGGTTCAAGAATTAGCCTCAGAAACAGTGGTTCTGAACATGCTGCCAATAGCTCGCCTGGGAAACATCCAGAGAAGTCCAAGATTGTGTTTTTTAGACTGGCTGCCACGAGCTGAAACGAATGCAGCCAAGAGCGAGCGTCTGTGACTTACGGTTCAAAATTTATTCACAGGAACATGGTTCTGAACTTTGCTGCCAGCCGCGAAAGCGAAAATAACCAAGATCGAGCGTCTAGGATTTACTTGTCAATAGCTCGCCTGGGAAACATCCAGAGAAGTCAAAGACAGTGCTTCTGTACTAATTGCCAGGCGCTGAGACGAATGCCGCCAAGATCTAGCGTCTATGACTTACGGTTCAAGAATTAGCCTCAGAAACAGTGGGAAACAGTGCTTCTATACTAATTGCCAGGCGCTGAGACGAATGCCGCCAAGATCGAGCGTCTATGACTTACGGTTCAAGAATTAGCCTCTGAACATGCTGCCAATAGCTCGCCTGGGAAACATCCAGAGAGGTCCAAGATTGTGTTTTTTAGACTGGCTGCCACGAGCTGAAACGAATGCAGCCAAGAGCGAGCGTCTGTGACTTACGGTTCAAAAGTTATTCACAGAAACATGGTTCTGAACTTTGCTGCCAGCCGCGAAAGCGAAAATAACCAAGATCGAGCGTCTAGGATTTACTTGTCAATAGCTCGCCTGGGAAACATCCAGAGAAGTCAAAGACAGTGCTTCTATACTAATTGCCAGGCGCTGAGACGAATGCCGCCACGATCTAGCGTCTATGACTTACGGTTCAAGAATTAGCCTCAGAAACAGTGGGAAACAGTGCTTCTATACTAATTGCCAGGCGCTGAGACGAATGCCGCCAAGATCGAGCGTCTATGACTTACGGTTCAAGAATTAGCCTCAGAAACAGTGGGAAACAGTGCTTCTATACTAATTGCCAGGCGCTGAGACGAATGCCGCCAAGATCGAGCGTCTATGACTTACGTTTCAAGAATTAGCCTCAGAAACAGTGGTTCTGAACATGCTGCCAATAGCTCGCCTGGGAAACATCCAGAGAAGTCCAAGATTGTGTTTTTTAGACTGGCTGCCACGAGCTGAAACGAATGCAGCCAAGAGCGAGCGTCTGTGACTTACGGTTCAAAAGTTATTCACAGAAACATGGTTCTGAACTTTGCTGCCAGCCGCGAAAGCGAAAATAACCAAGATCGAGCGTCTAGGATTTACTTGTCAATAGCTCGCCTGGGAAACATCCAGAGAAGTCAAAGACAGTGCTTCTATACTAATTGCCAGGCGCTGAGACGAATGCCGCCAAGATCTAGCGTCTATGACTTACGGTTCAAGAATTAGCCTCAGAAACAGTGGGAAACAGTGCTTCTATACTAATTGCCAGGCGCTGAGACGAATGCCGCCAAGATCGAGCGTCTATGACACGGTTCAAGAATTAGCCTCAGAAACAGTGGTTCTGAACATGCTGCCAATAGCTCGCCTGGGAAACATCCAGAGAAGTTCAAGATTGTGTTTTTTAGACTGGCTGCCACGAGCTGAAACGAATGCAGCCAAGAGCGAGCGTCTGTGACTTACGGTTCAAAAGTTATTCACAGAAACATGGTTCTGAACTTTGCTGCCAGCCGCGAAAGCGAAAATAACCAAGATCGAGCGTCTAGGATTTACTTGTCAATAGCTCGCCTGGGAAACATCCAGATAAGTCAAAGACAGTGCTTCTATACTAATTGCCAGGCGCTAAGACGAATGCCGCCACGATCTAGCGTCTATGACTTACGGTTCAAGAATTAGCCTCAGAAACAGTGGGAAACAGTGCTTCTATACTAATTGCCAGGCGCTGAGACGAATGCTGCCAAGATCGAGCGTCTATGACTTACGTTTCAAGAATTAGCCTCAGAAACAGTGGTTCTGAACATGCTGCCAATAGCTCGCCTGGGAAACCTCCAGAGAAGTCCAAGATTGTGTTTTTTAGACTGGCTGCCACGAGCTGAAACGAATGCAGCCAAGAGCGAGCGTCTGTGACTTACGGTTCAAAAGTTATTCACAGAAACATGGTTCTGAACTTTGCTGCCAGCCGCGAAAGCGAAAATAACCAAGATCGAGCGTCTAGGATTTACTTGTCAATAGCTCGCCTGGGAAACATCCAGAGAAGTCAAAGACAGTGCTTCTATACTAATTGCCAGGAGCTGAGACGAATGCCGCCACGATCTAGCGTCTATGACTTACGGTTCAAGAATTAGCCTCAGAAACAGTGGGAAACAGTGCTTCTATACTAATTGCCAGGCGCTGAGACGAATGCCGCCAAGATCGAGCGTCTATGACTTACGGTTCAAGAATTAGCCTCAGAAACAGTGGTTCTGAACATGCTGCCAATAGCTCGCCTGGGAAACATCCAGAGAAGTCCAAGATAGTGTTTTTTAGACTGGCTGCCACGAGCTGAAACGAATGCAGCCAAGAGCGAGCGTCTGTGACTTACGGTTCAAGAGTTATTCACAGAAACATGGTTCTGAACTTTGCTTCCAGCCGCGAAAGCGAAAATAACCAAGATCGAGCGTCTAGGATTTACTTGTCAATAGCTCGCCTGGGAAACATCCAGAGAAGTCAAAGACAGTGATTCTATACTAATTGCCAGGCGCTGAGACGAATGCCGCCACGATCTAGCGTCTATGACTTACGGTTCAAGAATTAGCCTCAGAAACAGTGGGAAACAGTGCTTCTATACTAATTGCCAGGCGCTGAGACGAATGCCGCCAAGATCGAGCGTCTATGACTTACGGTTCAAGAATTAGCCTCTGAACATGCTGCCAATAGCTCTCCTGGGAAACATCCAGAGAGGTCCAAGATTGTGTTTTTTAGACTGGCTGCCACGAGCTGAAACGAATGCAGCCAAGAGCGAGCGTCTGTGACTTACGGTTCAAGAGTTATTCACAGAAACATGGTTCTGAACTTTGCTGCCAGCCGCGAAAGCGAAAATAACCAAGATCGAGCGTCTAGGATTTACTTGTCAATAGCTCGCCTGGGAAACATCCAGAGAAGTCAAAGACCGTGCTTCTATACTAATTGCCAGGCGCTGAGACGAATGCCGCCAAGATCGAGCGTCTAAGACTTACGGTTCAAGAATTAGCCTCAGAAACAGTGGTTCTGAACATGCTGCCAATAGCTCGCCTGGGAAACATCCAGAGAAGTCCAAGATAGTGTTTTTTAGACTGGCTGCCACGAGCTGAAACGAATGCAGCCAAGAGCGAGCGTCTGTGACTTACGGTTCAAGAGTTATTCACAGAAACATGGTTCTGAACTTTGCTGCCAGCCGCGAAAGCGAAAATAACCAAGATCGAGCGTCTAGGATTTACTTGTCAATAGCTCGCCTGGGAAACATCCAGAGAAGTCAAAGACAGTGCTTCTATACTAATTGCCAGGCGCTGAGACGAATGCCGCCACGATCTAGCGTCTATGACTTACGGTTCAAGAATTAGCCTCAGAAACAGTGGGAAACAGTGCTTCTATACTAATTGCCAGGCGCTGAGACGAATGCCGCCAAGATCGAGCGTCTATGACTTACGGTTCAAGAATTAGCCTCAGAAACAGTGGTTCTGAACATGCTGCCAATAGCTCGCCTGGGAAACATCCAGAGAAGTCCAAGATAGTGTTTTTTAGACTGGCTGCCACGAGCTGAAACGAATGCAGCCAAGAGCGAGCGTCTGTGACTTACGGTTCAAAAGTTATTCACAGAAACATGGTTCTGAACTTTGCTGCCATCCGCGAAAGCGAAAATAACCAAGATCGAGCGTCTAGGATTTACTTGTCAATAGCTCGCCTGGGAAACATCCAGAGAAGTCAAAGACAGTGCTTCTATACTAATTGCCAGGCGCTGAGACGAATGCCGCCAAGATCTAGCGTCTATGACTTACGGTTCAAGAATTAGCCTCAGAAACAGTGGGAAACAGTGCTTCTATACTAATTGCCAGGCGCTGAGACGAATGCCGCCAAGATCGAGCGTCTATGACACGGTTCAAGAATTAGCCTCAGAAACAGTGGTTCTGAACATGCTGCCAATAGCTCGCCTGGGAAACATCCAGAGAAGTCCAAGATTGTGTTTTTTAGACTGGCTGCCACGAGCTGAAACGAATGCAGCCAAGAGCGAGCGTCTGTGACTTACGGTTCAAGAGTTATTCACAGAAACATGGTTCTGAACTTTGCTGCCAGCCGCGAAAGCGAAAATTACCAAGATCGAGCGTCTAGGATTTACTTGTCAATAGCTCGCCTGGGAAACATCCAGAGAAGTCAAAGACCGTGCTTCTATACTAATTGCCAGGCGCTGAGACGAATGCCGCCAAGATCTAGCGTCTATGACTTACGGTTCAAGAATTAGCCTCAGAAACAGTGGGAAACAGTGCTTCTATACTAATTGCCAGGCGCTGAGACGAATGCCGCCAAGATCGAGCGTCTATGACTTACGGTTCAAGAATTAGCCTCAGAAACAGTGGGAAACAGTGCTTCTATACTAATTGCCAGGCGCTGAGACGAATGCCGCCAAGATCGAGCGTCTATGACTTACGGTTCAAGAATTAGCCTCTGAACATGCTGCCAATAGCTCGCCTGGGAAACATCCAGAGAGGTCCAAGATTGTGTTTTTTAGACTGGCTGCCACGAGCTGAAACGAATGCAGCCAAGAGCGAGCGTCTGTGACTTACGGTTCAAGAGTTATTCACAGAAACATGGTTCTGAACTTTGCTGCCAGCCGCGAAAGCGAAAATTACCAAGATCGAGCGTCTAGGATTTACTTGTCAATAGCTCGCCTGGGAAACATCCAGAGAAGTCAAAGACCGTGCTTCTATACTAATTGCCAGGCGCTGAGACGAATGCCGCCAAGATCTAGCGTCTATGACTTACGGTTCAAGAATTAGCCTCAGAAACAGTGGGAAACAGTGCTTCTATACTAATTGCCAGGCGCTGAGACGAATGCCGCCAAGATCGAGCGTCTATGACTTACGGTTCAAGAATTAGCCTCAGAAACAGTGGTTCTGAACATGCTGCCAATAGCTCGCCTGGGAAACATCCAGAGAAGTCCAAGATAGTGTTTTTTAGACTGGCTGCCACGAGCTGAAACGAATGCAGCCAAGAGCGAGCGTCTGTGACTTACGGTTCAAAAGTTATTCACAGAAACATGGTTCTGAACTTTGCTGCCAGCCGCGAAAGCGAAAATAACCAAGATCGAGCGTCTAGGATTTACTTTTCAATAGCTCGCCTGGGAAACATCCAGAGAAGTCAAAGACAGTGCTTCTATACTAATTGCCAGGCGCTGAGACGAATGCCGCCAAGATCTAGCGTCTATGACTTACGGTTCAAGAATTAGCCTCAGAAACAGTGGGAAATAGTGCTTCTATACTAATTGCCAGGCGCTGAGACGAATGCCGCCAAGATCGAGCGTCTATGACTTACGGTTCAAGAATTAGCCTCAGAAACAGTGGTTCTGAACATGCTGCCAATAGCTCGCCTGGGAAACATCCAGAGAAGTCCAAGATTGTGTTTTTTAGACTGGCTGCCACGAGCTGAAACGAATGCAGCCAAGAGCGAGCGTCTGTGACTTACGGTTCAAAAGTTATTCACAGAAACATGGTTCTGAACTTTGCTGCCAGCCGCGAAAGCGAAAATAACCAAGATCGAGCGTCTAGGATTTACTTGTCAATAGCTCGCCTGGGAAACATCCAGAGAAGTCAAAGACAGTGCTTCTATACTAATTGCCAGGCGCTGAGACGAATGCCGCCAAGATCTAGCGTCTATGACTTACGGTTCAAGAATTAGCCTCAGAAACAGTGGGAAACAGTGCTTCTATACTAATTGCCAGGCGCTGAGACGAATGCCGCCAAGATCGAGCGTCTATGACTTACGGTTCAACAATTAGCCTCAGAAACAGTGGTTCTGAACATGCTGCCAATAGCTCGCCTGGGAAACATCCAGAGAAGTCCAAGATTGTGTTTTTTAGACTGGCTGCCACGAGCTGAAACGAATGCAGCCAAGAGCTAGCGTCTGTGACTTACGGTTCAAAAGTTATTCACAGAAACATGGTTCTGAACTTTGCTGCCAGCCGCGAAAGCGAAAATAACCAAGATCGAGCGTCTAGGATTTACTTTTCAATAGCTCGCCTGGGAAACATCCAGAGAAGTCAAAGACAGTGCTTCTATACTAATTACCAGGCGCTGAGACGAATGCCGCCAAGATCTAGCGTCTATGACTTACGGTTCAAGAATTAGCCTCAGAAACAGTGGGAAATAGTGCTTCTATACTAATTGCCAGGCGCTGAGACGAATGCCGCCAAGATCTAGCGTCTATGACTTACGGTTCAAGAATTAGCCTCAGAAACAGTGGGAAATAGTGCTTCTATACTAATTGCCAGGCGCTGAGACGAATGCCGCCAAGATCGAGCGTCTATGACTTACGGTTCAAGAATTAGCCTCAGAAACAGTGGTTCTGAACATGCTGCCAATAGCTCGCCTGGGAAACATCCAGAGAAGTCCAAGATTGTGTTTTTTAGACTGGCTGCCACGAGCTGAAACGAATGCAGCCAAGAGCGAGCGTCTGTGACTTACGGTTCAAGAGTTATTCACAGAAACATGGTTCTGAACTTTGCTGCCAGCCGCGAAAGCGAAAATAACCAAGATCGAGCGTCTAGGATTTACTTGTCAATAGCTCGCCTGGGAAACATCCAGAGAAGTCAAAGACCGTGCTTCTATACTAATTGCCAGGCGCTGAGACGAATGCCGCCAAGATCTAGCGTCTATGACTTACGGTTCAAGAATTAGCCTCAGAAACAGTGGGAAACAGTGCTTCTATACTAATTGCCAGGCGCTGAGACGAATGCCGCCAAGATCGAGCGTCTATGACTTACGGTTCAAGAATTAGCCTCAGAAACAGTGGTTCTGAACATGCTGCCAATAGCTCGCCTGGGAAACATCCAGAGAAGTCCAAGATAGTGTTTTTTAGACTGGCTGCCACGAGCTGAAACGAATGCAGCCAAGAGCGAGCGTCTGTGACTTACGGTTCAAAAGTTATTCACAGAAACATGGTTCTGAACTTTGCTGCCAGCCGCGAAAGCGAAAATAACCAAGATCGAGCGTCTAGGATTTACTTGTCAATAGCTCGCCTGGGAAACATCCAGAGAAGTCAAAGACAGTGCTTCTATACTAATTGCCAGGCGCTGAGACGAATGCCGCCAAGATCTAGCGTCTATGACTTACGGTTCAAGAATTAGCCTCAGAAACAGTGGGAAATAGTGCTTCTATACTAATTGCCAGGCGCTGAGACGAATGCCGCCAAGATCGAGCGTCTATGACTTACGGTTCAAGAATTAGCCTCAGAAACAGTGGTTCTGAACATGCTGCCAATAGCTCGCCTGGGAAACATCCAGAGAAGTCCAAGATTGTGTTTTTTAGACTGGCTGCCACGAGCTGAAACGAATGCAGCCAAGAGCGAGCGTCTGTGACTTACGGTTCAAAAGTTATTCACAGAAACATGGTTCTGAACTTTGCTGCCAGCCGCGAAAGCGAAAATAACCAAGATCGAGCGTCTAGGATTTACTTGTCAATAGCTCGCCTGGGAAACATCCAGAGAAGTCAAAGACAGTGCTTCTATACTAATTGCCAGGCGCTGAGACGAATGCCGCCAAGATCTAGCGTCTATGACTTACGGTTCAAGAATTAGCCTCAGAAACAGTGGGAAACAGTGCTTCTATACTAATTGCCAGGCGCTGAGACGAATGCCGCCAAGATCTAGCGTCTATGACTTACGGTTCAAGAATTAGCCTCAGAAACAGTGGGAAATAGTGCTTCTATACTAATTGCCAGGCGCTGAGACGAATGCCGCCAAGATCGAGCGTCTATGACTTACGGTTCAAGAATTAGCCTCTGAACATGCTGCCAATAGCTCGCCTGGGAAACATCCAGAGAGGTCCAAGATTGTGTTTTTTAGACTGGCTGCCACGAGCTGAAACGAATGCAGCCAAGAGCGAGCGTCTGTGACTTACGGTTCAAGAGTTATTCACAGAAACATGGTTCTGAACTTTGCTGCCAGCCGCGAAAGCGAAAATAACCAAGATCGAGCGTCTAGGATTTACTTGTCAATAGCTCGCCTGGGAAACATCCAGAGAAGTCAAAGACCGTGCTTCTATACTAATTGCCAGGCGCTGAGACGAATGCCGCCAAGATCTAGCGTCTATGACTTACGGTTCAAGAATTAGCCTCAGAAACAGTGGGAAACAGCGCTTCTATACTAATTGCCAGGCGCTGAGACGAATGCCGCCAAGATCGAGCGTCTATGACTTACGGTTCAAGAATTAGCCTCAGAAACAGTGGTTCTGAACATGCTGCCAATAGCTCGCCTGGGAAACATCCAGAGAAGTCCAAGATAGTGTTTTTTAGACTGGCTGCCACGAGCTGAAACGAATGCAGCCAAGAGCGAGCGTCTGTGACTTACGGTTCAAAAGTTATTCACAGAAACATGGTTCTGAACTTTGCTGCCAGCCGCGAAAGCGAAAATAACCAAGATCGAGCGTCTAGGATTTACTTGTCAATAGCTCGCCTGGGAAACATCCAGAGAAGTCAAAGACAGTGCTTCTATACTAATTGCCAGGCGCTGAGACGAATGCCGCCAAGATCTAGCGTCTATGACTTACGGTTCAAGAATTAGCCTCAGAAACAGTGGGAAATAGTGCTTCTATACTAATTGCCAGGCGCTGAGACGAATGCCGCCAAGATCGAGCGTCTATGACTTACGGTTCAAGAATTAGCCTCAGAAACAGTGGTTCTGAACATGCTGCCAATAGCTCGCCTGGGAAACATCCAGAGAAGTCCAAGATTGTGTTTTTTAGACTGGCTGCCACGAGCTGAAACGAATGCAGCCAAGAGCGAGCGTCTGTGACTTACGGTTCAAAAGTTATTCACAGAAACATGGTTCTGAACTTTGCTGCCAGCCGCGAAAGCGAAAATAACCAAGATCGAGCGTCTAGGATTTACTTGTCAATAGCTCGCCTGGGAAACATCCAGAGAAGTCAAAGACAGTGCTCCTATACTAATTGCCAGGCGCTGAGACGAATGCCGCCAAGATCTAGCGTCTATGACTTACGGTTCAAGAATTAGCCTCAGAAACAGTGGGAAACAGTGCTTCTATACTAATTGCCAGGCGCTGAGACGAATGCCGCCAAGATCGAGCGTCTATGACTTACGGTTCAAGAATTAGCCTCAGAAACAGTGGTTCTGAACATGCTGCCAATAGCTCGCCTGGGAAACATCCAGAGAAGTCCAAGATAGTGTTTTTTAGACTGGCTGCCACGAGCTGAAACGAATGCAGCCAAGAGCGAGCGTCTGTGACTTACGGTTCAAAAGTTATTCACAGAAA
Source organism: Rhinoderma darwinii (assembly GCF_050947455.1). Taxonomy (NCBI): domain Eukaryota; kingdom Metazoa; phylum Chordata; class Amphibia; order Anura; family Rhinodermatidae; genus Rhinoderma; species Rhinoderma darwinii. The sequence continues at coordinate 10,229 of NW_027463361.1, read as the reverse complement.
CGTGGTTCTGCACTTTGCTGCCAGCCGCGAAAGCGAAAATAACCAAGATCGAGCGTCTAGGATTTACTTGTCAATAGCTCGCCTGGGAAACATCCAGAGAAGTCAAAGACCGTGCTTCTATACTAATTGCCAGGCGCTGAGACGAATGCCGCCAAGATCTAGCGTCTATGACTTACGGTTCAAGAATTAGCCTCAGAAACAGTGGGAAACAGTGCTTCTATACTAATTGCCAGGCGCTGAGACGAATGCCGCCAAGATCGAGCGTCTATGACTTACGGTTCAAGAATTAGCCTCAGAAACAGTGGTTCTGAACATGCTGCCAATAGCTCGCCTGGGAAACATCCAGAGAAGTCCAAGATAGTGTTTTTTAGACTGGCTGCCACGAGCTGAAACGAATGCAGCCAAGAGCGAGCGTCTGTGACTTACGGTTCAAAAGTTATTCACAGAAACATGGTTCTGAACTTTGCTGCCAGCCGCGAAAGCGAAAATAACCAAGATCGAGCGTCTAGGATTTACTTGTCAATAGCTCGCCTGGGAAACATCCAGAGAAGTCAAAGACAGTGCTTCTATACTAATTGCCAGGCGCTGAGACGAATGCCGCCAAGATCTAGCGTCTATGACTTACGGTTCAAGAATTAGCCTCAGAAACAGTGGGAAATAGTGCTTCTATACTAATTGCCAGGCGCTGAGACGAATGCCGCCAAGATCGAGCGTCTATGACTTACGGTTCAAGAATTAGCCTCAGAAACAGTGGTTCTGAACATGCTGCCAATAGCTCGCCTGGGAAACATCCAGAGAAGTCCAAGATTGTGTTTTTTAGACTGGCTGCCACGAGCTGAAACGAATGCAGCCAAGAGCGAGCGTCTGTGACTTACGGTTCAAAAGTTATTCACAGAAACATGGTTCTGAACTTTGCTGCCAGCCGCGAAAGCGAAAATAACCAAGATCGAGCGTCTAGGATTTACTTGTCAATAGCTCGCCTGGGAAACATCCAGAGAAGTCAAAGACAGTGCTCCTATACTAATTGCCAGGCGCTGAGACGAATGCCGCCAAGATCTAGCGTCTATGACTTACGGTTCAAGAATTAGCCTCAGAAACAGTGGGAAATAGTGCTTCTATACTAATTGCCAGGCGCTGAGACGAATGCCGCCAAGATCGAGCGTCTATGACTTACGGTTCAAGAATTAGCCTCAGAAACAGTGGTTCTGAACATGCTGCCAATAGCTCGCCTGGGAAACATCCAGAGAAGTCCAAGATTGTGTTTTTTAGACTGGCTGCCACGAGCTGAAACGAATGCAGCCAAGAGCGAGCGTCTGTGACTTACGGTTCAAAAGTTATTCACAGAAACATGGTTCTGAACTTTGCTGCCAGCCGCGAAAGCGAAAATAACCAAGATCGAGCGTCTACGATTTACTTGTCAATAGCTCGCCTGGGAAACATCCAGAGAAGTCAAAGACAGTGCTCCTATACTAATTGCCAGGCGCTGAGACGAATGCCGCCAAGATCTAGCGTCTATGACTTACGGTTCAAGAATTAGCCTCAGAAACAGTGGGAAACAGTGCTTCTATACTAATTGCCAGGCGCTGAGACGAATGCCGCCAAGATCGAGCGTCTATGACTTACGTTTCAATAATTAGCCTCAGAAACAGTGGTTCTGAACATGCTGCCAATAGCTCGCCTGGGAAACATCCAGAGAAGTCCAAGATTGTGTTTTTTAGACTGGCTGCCACGAGCTGAAACGAATGCAGCCAAGAGCGAGCGTCTGTGACTTACGGTTCAAAAGTTATTCACAGAAACATGGTTCTGAACTTTGCTGCCAGCCGCGAAAGCGAAAATAACCAAGATCGAGCGTCTAGGATTTACTTGTCAATAGCTCGCCTGGGAAACATCCAGAGAAGTCAAAGACAGTGCTTCTATACTAATTGCCAGGCGCTGAGACGAATGCCGCCACGATCTAGCGTCTATGACTTACGGTTCAAGAATTAGCCTCAGAAACAGTGGGAAACAGTGCTTCTATACTAATTGCCAGGCGCTGAGACGAATGCCGCCAAGATCGAGCGTCTATGACTTACGGTTCAAGAATTAGCCTCAGAAACAGTGGGAAACAGTGCTTCTATACTAATTGCCAGGCGCTGAGACGAATGCCGCCAAGATCGAGCGTCTATGACTTACGTTTCAAGAATTAGCCTCAGAAACAGTGGTTCTGAACATGCTGCCAATAGCTCGCCTGGGAAACATCCAGAGAAGTCCAAGATTGTGTTTTTTAGACTGGCTGCCACGAGCTGAAACGAATGCAGCCAAGAGCGAGCGTCTGTGACTTACGGTTCAAGAGTTATTCACAGAAACATGGTTCTGAACTTTGCTGCCAGCCGCGAAAGCGAAAATAACCAAGATCGAGCGTCTAGGATTTACTTGTCAATAGCTCGCCTGGGAAACATCCATAGAAGTCAAAGACAGTGCTTCTATACTAATTGCCAGGCGCTGAGACGAATGCCGCCAAGATCTAGCGTCTATGACTTACGGTTCAAGAATTAGCCTCAGAAACAGTGGGAAACAGTGCTTCTATACTAATTGCCAGGCGCTGAGACGAATGCCGCCAAGATCGAGCGTCTATGACTTACGGTTCAAGAATTAGCCTCAGAAACAGTGGTTCTGAACATGCTGCCAATAGCTCGCCTGGGAAACATCCAGAGAAGTAAAAGATTGTGTTTTTTAGACTGGCTGCCACGAGCTGAAACGAATGCAGCCAAGAGCGAGCGTCTGTGACTTACGGTTCAAAAGTTATTCACAGAAACATGGTTCTGAACTTTGCTGCCAGCCGCGAAAGCGAAAATAACCAAGATCGAGCGTCTAGGATTTACTTGTCAATAGCTCGCCTGGGAAACATCCAGAGAAGTCAAAGACAGTGCTTCTATACTAATTGCCAGGCGCTGAGACGAATGCCGCCAAGATCTAGCGTCTATGACTTACGGTTCAAGAATTAGCCTCAGAAACAGTGGGAAATAGTGCTTCTATACTAATTGCCAGGCGCTGAGACGAATGCCGCCAAGATCGAGCGTCTATGACTTACGTTTCAAGAATTAGCCTCAGAAACAGTGGTTCTGAACATGCTGCCAATAGCTCGCCTGGGAAACATCCAGAGAAGTCAAAGACAGTGCTTCTATACTAATTGCCAGGCGCTGAGACGAATGCCGCCACGATCTAGCGTCTATGACTTACGGTTCAAGAATTAGCCTCAGAAACAGTGGGAAACAGTGCTTCTATACTAATTGCCAGGCGCTGAGACGAATGCCGCCAAGATCGAGCGTCTATGACTTACGGTTCAAGAATTAGCCTCAGAAACAGTGGGAAACAGTGCTTCTATACTAATTGCCAGGCGCTGAGACGAATGCCGCCAAGATCGAGCGTCTATGACTTACGTTTCAAGAATTAGCCTCAGAAACAGTGGTTCTGAACATGCTGCCAATAGCTCGCCTGGGAAACATCCAGAGAAGTCCAAGATTGTGTTTTTTAGACTGGCTGCCACGAGCTGAAACGAATGCAGCCAAGAGCGAGCGTCTGTGACTTACGGTTCAAAAGTTATTCACAGAAACATGGTTCTGAACTTTGCTGCCAGCCGCGAAAGCGAAAATAACCAAGATCGAGCGTCTAGGATTTACTTGTCAATAGCTCGCCTGGGAAACATCCAGAGAAGTCAAAGACAGTGCTTCTATACTAATTGCCAGGCGCTGAGACGAATGCCGCCACGATCTAGCGTCTATGACTTACGGTTCAAGAATTAGCCTCAGAAACAGTGGGAAACAGTGCTTCTATACTAATTGCCAGGCGCTGAGACGAATGCCGCCAAGATCGAGCGTCTATGACTTACGGTTCAAGAATTAGCCTCAGAAACAGTGGGAAACAGTGCTTCTATACTAATTGCCAGGCGCTGAGACGAATGCCGCCAAGATCGAGCGTCTATGACTTACGTTTCAAGAATTAGCCTCAGAAACAGTGGTTCTGAACATGCTGCCAATAGCTCGCCTGGGAAACATCCAGAGAAGTCCAAGATTGTGTTTTTTAGACTGGCTGCCACGAGCTGAAACGAATGCAGCCAAGAGCGAGCGTCTGTGACTTACGGTTCAAGAGTTATTCACAGAAACATGGTTCTGAACTTTGCTGCCAGCCGCGAAAGCGAAAATAACCAAGATCGAGCGTCTAGGATTTACTTGTCAATAGCTCGCCTGGGAAACATCCATAGAAGTCAAAGACAGTGCTTCTATACTAATTGCCAGGCGCTGAGACGAATGCCGCCAAGATCTAGCGTCTATGACTTACGGTTCAAGAATTAGCCTCAGAAACAGTGGGAAACAGTGCTTCTATACTAATTGCCAGGCGCTGAGACGAATGCCGCCAAGATCGAGCGTCTATGACTTACGGTTCAAGAATTAGCCTCAGAAACAGTGGTTCTGAACATGCTGCCAATAGCTCGCCTGGGAAACATCCAGAGAAGTAAAAGATTGTGTTTTTTAGACTGGCTGCCACGAGCTGAAACGAATGCAGCCAAGAGCGAGCGTCTGTGACTTACGGTTCAAAAGTTATTCACAGAAACATGGTTCTGAACTTTGCTGCCAGCCGCGAAAGCGAAAATAACCAAGATCGAGCGTCTAGGATTTACTTGTCAATAGCTCGCCTGGGAAACATCCAGAGAAGTCAAAGACAGTGCTTCTATACTAATTGCCAGGCGCTGAGACGAATGCCGCCAAGATCTAGCGTCTATGACTTACGGTTCAAGAATTAGCCTCAGAAACAGTGGGAAATAGTGCTTCTATACTAATTGCCAGGCGCTGAGACGAATGCCGCCAAGATCGAGCGTCTATGACTTACGTTTCAAGAATTAGCCTCAGAAACAGTGGTTCTGAACATGCTGCCAATAGCTCGCCTGGGAAACATCCAGAGAAGTCAAAGACAGTGCTTCTATACTAATTGCCAGGCGCTGAGACGAATGCCGCCACGATCTAGCGTCTATGACTTACGGTTCAAGAATTAGCCTCAGAAACAGTGGGAAACAGTGCTTCTATACTAATTGCCAGGCGCTGAGACGAATGCCGCCAAGATCGAGCGTCTATGACTTACGGTTCAAGAATTAGCCTCAGAAACAGTGGGAAACAGTGCTTCTATACTAATTGCCAGGCGCTGAGACGAATGCCGCCAAGATCGAGCGTCTATGACTTACGTTTCAAGAATTAGCCTCAGAAACAGTGGTTCTGAACATGCTGCCAATAGCTCGCCTGGGAAACATCCAGAGAAGTCCAAGATTGTGTTTTTTAGACTGGCTGCCACGAGCTGAAACGAATGCAGCCAAGAGCGAGCGTCTGTGACTTACGGTTCAAAAGTTATTCACAGAAACATGGTTCTGAACTTTGCTGCCAGCCGCGAAAGCGAAAATAACCAAGATCGAGCGTCTAGGATTTACTTGTCAATAGCTCGCCTGGGAAACATCCAGAGAAGTCAAAGACAGTGCTTCTATACTAATTGCCAGGCGCTGAGACGAATGCCGCCAAGATCTAGCGTCTATGACTTACGGTTCAAGAATTAGCCTCAGAAACAGTGGGAAATAGTGCTTCTATACTAATTGCCAGGCGCTGAGACGAACGCCGCCAAGATCGAGCGTCTATGACTTACGGTTCAAGAATTAGCCTCAGAAACAGTGGGAAACAGTGCTTCTATACTAATTGCCAGGCGCTGAGACGAATGCCGCCAATATCGAGCGTCTATGACTTACGGTTCAAGAATTAGCCTCAGAAACAGTGGTTCTGAACATGCTGCCAATAGCTCGCCTGGGAAACATCCAGAGAAGTCCAAGATAGTGTTTTTTAGACTGGCTGCCACGAGCTGAAACGAATGCAGCCAAGAGCGAGCGTCTGTGACTTACGGTTCAAAAGTTATTCACAGAAACATGGTTCTGAACTTTGCTGCCAGCCGCGAAAGCGAAAATAACCAAGATCGAGCGTCTAGGATTTACTTGTCAATAGCTCGCCTGGGAAACATCCAGAGAAGTCAAAGACAGTGCTTCTATACTAATTGCCAGGCGCTGAGACGAATGCCGCCAAGATCTAGCGTCTATGACTTACGGTTCAAGAATTAGCCTCAGAAACAGTGGGAAATAGTGCTTCTATACTAATTGCCAGGCGCTGAGACGAATGCCGCCAAGATCGAGCGTCTATGACTTACGGTTCAAGAATTAGCCTCAGAAACAGTGGTTCTGAACATGCTGCCAATAGCTCGCCTGGGAAACATCCAGAGAAGTCCAAGATTGTGTTTTTTAGACTGGCTGCCACGAGCTGAAACGAATGCAGCCAAGAGCGAGCGTCTGTGACTTACGGTTCAAAAGTTATTCACAGAAACATGGTTCTGAACTTTGCTGCCAGCCGCGAAAGCGAAAATAACCAAGATCGAGCGTCTAGGATTTACTTTTCAATAGCTCGCCTGGGAAACATCCAGAGAAGTCAAAGACAGTGCTTCTATACTAATTGCCAGGCGCTGAGACGAATGCCGCCAAGATCTAGCGTCTATGACTTACGGTTCAAGAATTAGCCTCAGAAACAGTGGGAAATAGTGCTTCTATACTAATTGCCAGGCGCTGAGACGAATGCCGCCAAGATCGAGCGTCTATGACTTACGGTTCAAGAATTAGCCTCAGAAACAGTGGTTCTGAACATGCTGCCAATAGCTCGCCTGGGAAACATCCAGAGAAGTCCAAGATTGTGTTTTTTAGACTGGCTGCCACGAGCTGAAACGAATGCAGCCAAGAGCGAGCGTCTGTGACTTACGGTTCAAAATTTATTCACAGAAACATGGTTCTGAACTTTGCTGCCAGCCGCGAAAGCGAAAATAACCAAGATCGAGCGTCTAGGATTTACTTGTCAATAGCTCGCCTGGGAAACATCCAGAGAAGTCAAAGACAGTGCTTCTGTACTAATTGCCAGGCGCTGAGACGAATGCCGCCAAGATCTAGCGTCTATGACTTACGGTTCAAGAATTAGCCTCAGAAACAGTGGGAAACAGTGCTTCTATACTAATTGCCAGGCGCTGAGACGAATGCCGCCAAGATCGAGCGTCTATGACTTACGGTTCAAGAATTAGCCTCTGAACATGCTGCCAATAGCTCGCCTGGGAAACATCCAGAGAGGTCCAAGATTGTGTTTTTTAGACTGGCTGCCACGAGCTGAAACGAATGCAGCCAAGAGCGAGCGTCTGTGACTTACGGTTCAAAAGTTATTCACAGAAACATGGTTCTGAACTTTGCTGCCAGCCGCGAAAGCGAAAATAACCAAGATCGAGCGTCTAGGATTTACTTGTCAATAGCTCGCCTGGGAAACATCCAGAGAAGTCAAAGACAGTGCTTCTATACTAATTGCCAGGCGCTGAGACGAATGCCGCCAAGTTCTAGCGTCTATGACTTACGGTTCAAGAATTAGCCTCAGAAACAGTGGGAAACAGTGCTTCTATACTAATTGCCAGGCGCTGAGACGAATGCCGCCAAGATCGAGCGTCTATGACACGGTTCAAGAATTAGCCTCAGAAACAGTGGTTCTGAACATGCTGCCAATAGCTCGCCTGGGAAACATCCAGAGAAGTTCAAGATTGTGTTTTTTAGACTGGCTGCCACGAGCTGAAACGAATGCAGCCAAGAGCGAGCGTCTGTGACTTACGGTTCAAAAGTTATTCACAGAAACATGGTTCTGAACTTTGCTGCCAGCCGCGAAAGCGAAAATAACCAAGATCGAGCGTCTAGGATTTACTTGTCAATAGCTCGCCTGGGAAACTTCCAGAGAAGTCAAAGACAGTGATTCTATACTAATTGCCAGGCGCTGAGACGAATGCCGCCACGATCTAGCGTCTATGACTTACGGTTCAAGAATTAGCCTCAGAAACAGTGGGAAACAGTGCTTCTATACTAATTGCCAGGCGCTGAGACGAATGCCGCCAAGATCGAGCGTCTATGACTTACGGTTCAAGAATTAGCCTCTGAACATGCTGCCAATAGCTCTCCTGGGAAACATCCAGAGAGGTCCAAGATTGTGTTTTTTAGACTGGCTGCCACGAGCTGAAACGAATGCAGCCAAGAGCGAGCGTCTGTGACTTACGGTTCAAGAATTATTCACAGAAACATGGTTCTGAACTTTGCTGCCAGCCGCGAAAGCGAAAATAACCGAGATCGAGCGTCTAGGATTTACTTGTCAATAGCTCGCCTGGGAAACATCCAGAGAAGTCAAAGACCGTGCTTCTATACTAATTGCCAGGCGCTGAGACGAATGCCGCCAAGATCGAGCGTCTAAGACTTACGGTTCAAGAATTAGCCTCAGAAACAGTGGTTCTGAACATGCTGCCAATAGCTCGCCTGGGAAACATCCAGAGAAGTCCAAGATAGTGTTTTTTAGACTGGCTGCCACGAGCTGAAACGAATGCAGCCAAGAGCGAGCGTCTGTGACTTACGGTTCAAGAGTTATTCACAGAAACATGGTTCTGAACTTTGCTGCCAGCCGCGAAAGCGAAAATAACCAAGATCGAGCGTCTAGGATTTACTTGTCAATAGCTCGCCTGGGAAACATCCAGAGAAGTCAAAGACAGTGCTTCTATACTAATTGCCAGGCGCTGAGACGAATGCCGCCACGATCTAGCGTTTATGACTTACGGTTCAAGAATTAGCCTCAGAAACAGTGGGAAATAGTGCTTCTATACTAATTGCCAGGCGCTGAGACGAATGCCGCCAAGATCGAGCGTCTATGACTTACGGTTCAAGAATTAGCCTCAGAAACAGTGGGAAACAGTGCTTCTATACTAATTGCCAGGCGCTGAGACGAATGCCGCCAATATCGAGCGTCTATGACTTACGGTTCAAGAATTAGCCTCAGAAACAGTGGTTCTGAACATGCTGCCAATAGCTCGCCTGGGAAACATCCAGAGAAGTCCAAGATAGTGTTTTTTAGACTGGCTGCCACGAGCTGAAACGAATGCAGCCAAGAGCGAGCGTCTGTGACTTACGGTTCAAAAGTTATTCACAGAAACATGGTTCTGAACTTTGCTGCCAGCCGCGAAAGTGAAAATAACCAAGATCGAGCGTCTAGGATTTACTTGTCAATAGCTCGCCTGGGAAACATCCAGAGAAGTCAAAGACAGTGCTTCTATACTAATTGCCAGGCGCTGAGACGAATGCCGCCAAGATCTAGCGTCTATGACTTACGGTTCAAGAATTAGCCTCAGAAACAGTGGGAAATAGTGCTTCTATACTAATTGCCAGGCGCTGAGACGAATGCCGCCAAGATCGAGCGTCTATGACTTACGGTTCAAGAATTAGCCTCAGAAACAGTGGTTCTGAACATGCTGCCAATAGCTCGCCTGGGAAACATCCAGAGAAGTCCAAGATTGTGTTTTTTAGACTGGCTGCCACGAGCTGAAACGAATGCAGCCAAGAGCGAGCGTCTGTGACTTACGGTTCAAAAGTTATTCACAGAAACATGGTTCTGAACTTTGCTGCCAGCCGCGAAAGCGAAAATAACCAAGATCGAGCGTCTAGGATTTACTTTTCAATAGCTCGCCTGGGAAACATCCAGAGAAGTCAAAGACAGTGCTTCTGTACTAATTGCCAGGCGCTGAGACGAATGCCGCCAAGATCTAGCGTCTATGACTTACGGTTCAAGAATTAGCCTCAGAAACAGTGGGAAACAGTGCTTCTATACTAATTGCCAGGCGCTGAGACGAATGCCGCCAAGATCGAGCGTCTATGACTTACGGTTCAAGAATTAGCCTCAGAAACAGTGGTTCTGAACATGCTGCCAATAGCTCGCCTGGGAAACATCCAGAGAAGTCCAAGATAGTGTTTTTTAGACTGGCTGCCACGAGCTGAAACGAATGCAGCCAAGAGCGAGCGTCTGTGACTTACGGTTCAAAAGTTATTCACAGAAACATGGTTCTGAACTTTGCTGCCAGCCGCGAAAGTGAAAATAACCAAGATCGAGCGTCTAGGATTTACTTGTCAATAGCTCGCCTGGGAAACATCCAGAGAAGTCAAAGACAGTGCTTCTATACTAATTGCCAGGCGCTGAGACGAATGCCGCCAAGATCTAGCGTCTATGACTTACGGTTCAAGAATTAGCCTCAGAAACAGTGGGAAACAGTGCTTCTATACTAATTGCCAGGCGCTGAGACGAATGCCGCAAAGATCGAGCGTCTATGACTTACGGTTC